>NC_041411.2:16771273-17071273 GCF_900747795.2 Erpetoichthys calabaricus | reverse complement strand
AAACCAATTAAGAAGACAGTAATAAATAAAACCTACAGATGGCTTTACCACCAATGTCTTTGTTCCCATAGACTGGGCAAAAGAATGCAAAGATGAATTAACAGTTTCTACCATACAGTGTATTTAGTACTATATAAGGCCCAGCTTTTTTTTCTCCTTTGATTGCAGTAATGGGTTCGGTTTAGAGGTTGTGTGCCTTAATATACAGACAACACTTCAAAAACAATACAAACTCCTGCTTACAATCCCAGTGAGTTGAATAACCGTAACATCATTCATCTCTCATTCAAAAATATATCAGTTACAAAACTACTGTACAACTTTTTCCGTGTTGTACAATATTGTTCAACTAAACATCTGTACTATGTATGCACAGTGTTAACACTGCTTATAACTGTTATTCATTTTTATTCAATTTAAAGCCAACTAAATTTACCTTGATCAGTGGCAATCAGAATCCTAGCATAGCATGGAGCATACATTGTACATCAAGTCAAACTATAAAACACACATGAATACTCGGTACTATTCTTTTAGAAAAAATAATTTTAAAGTATATTTTATAACTAAAAGAACCTTTAATAGCAAATATATACCCCTTCGATCTTTATATAGATTTTATTTGGCAAACTTGCTACAAAGTGGAAGAATAGACCTTTCTGAGCAAACTGGAATGAGGAAACTCACTTAAGATCAGTCTCTCCATTTTCTCACAATTGTCATTAGGGACTGTTTCTCAAATGGATATTTTTGTCCCTAGTCTCTAAGGTATTCAACATTGAACACTCTGCAGAGCCATTTTTAATATAAAAGGACTACTAAAACTGAAGAGTGATGCGTTTGTTGACAATTGTATATTTGTTGTGAAAAGCTTTTTCCATGTTCACCAAAAATAGGCTTGTGTCAAAGCTTACTTTATTTGTGAAGAAACAAAATCAAGCTGAATAAGCTACTACAAAATGGCAACAAAAAATGTACTGAGTCTTGAATAGTAAATGTCTTCCACTGTGTTTTCCTGTTCAGATGGATTTATTCCACTGCCTTCCATGTCCCATTAGAAAATCACTGAGAGAAGCAGGTGTCTTTATGTCTCACTGCAAGACTTTTCCTGCTTTATTTCCTTTATAATAGATTAACACCATGTTTTAGCAACTTCTGTTTAGCTTTACCGGGGAGAGAGAAAGCACTGTCTTGAGGATTAGGGATGCCAGAATTCTTCTGGGGTGCCATCAACTGTTGAAAGAAAGTCTCTTGTGTGGCGTTTTGAATGCCATAGACAGCAGTTGAGGCATTTCTATGACGAGAAACCAAAGACAAAAATGTTAATGTTAAAAAAAAAAAAAAGGCAATGTTTGGAGGGAATCCTTAGTGGCACAAAGACAATATCACAAGAGTTCCTACCTCACAATAGTCTCATGCAGGGATGTGTTACATGTGAAATCACTGTGGAGCAGAGCAGCTGCCCGCACAAAAGTATGCTGTAGGCGTGTTGCACCAGCCAGGGACAAATTTGCTGTAAGACAATAGAAATAAATTTAAATTAGCATTTCTTGGATACAATGAGTATATTTTGAAACCACAAGTATTGGACAAATCATAAACAAGATCATTTAATATGCTCATCTCTTATCACATGCAACTTATTTATACAGTCAAAAAACACAATTTTGTAAAGTATTTAAACCAATGGTGAAAACATTTGGTGGCCTCTGAGCTGAAAAGCATTTCCTTCTTTAGTGGAGGCAAAAGAAGGTTTAATGACTTATTCAGTGTTTTATTTTACCCAGAGAGTGGTTTCTAAATCAGAAGCTTATTTTGTAATTCACAAGGCACAAATCAGTGTTACTTACTGGTGAGTGTGTCCTGAATGCAGTCATAGTGAGCAAATGTGTAGCTACCCTTTGCATGAGGCTGCTCCCCTGAAGTCATCTCCCGCAGGTGCACCTCCAGTCCATTCAGAGAAGCAAGGCTGCTGTGGTACTGGAGAAATAACTTTAAATAAGCCGAGCTCTTGCAGGCACTTTCAGATTATTAAAACAGCCAAGGGCCTCAGGACAGAGAACAGCTTGTACAAAGAGCATTCTTTCATGTGTCAAAATCTCTACTGGCTGAAAGAGTACAACCCCAAAAAGGACGAGGGCTGTGGCCAAAAGAAGTACAGAATATATGACAAAAATTGACACATGGGATTGAATAGACAGATTTAGATTTAATAAAGTAGCCATATAACATATCTAGGAATAAGCATTTGCGTCAAATGATAGCCATATATAGATATTAAACATAAAAGAACCACAAGCCACCTGGTCGTGTGAATGCCCTGGTAAGGTTAACCACTGAAATATCCCAAAATGTGAGGACACCTATAGTTTAAAATTAATCAAAGAAGTTAAGGAAGTTCAGAATTCTTACCACTTTTTCCATGGCTTCTCTATCTTCTATGAACTCACACCTGACCAGCAGGCATAAGGTTAGTTCCTTCACACAATGCAGATAAAGCCGCATCTCTACTAAGTTGTCATGGGAATCATAACTCTCCCCTTCAGCTGTAGTCCAAATGCATCCTGTGCTGTCCTGTTCCTCTTCTCTGTACTCGCCGTCCTCTTCTGCTATTAAGTTTTTGGAAACTAATATGATGTTGTCTACTCTGGTTTCTGCACTGCAATTAGGCTGCTTCTCAACAAGCTCCAATACATTGGCAACAGTGGGTCCTGTGTCCCCCAAATCCAGAAGCTTACTGTCTGCTTTGCATGACTCTGTTTCTTGGGAATGCTCCTTTGCCCCTGAGTGCTTATTGCAGACCTTCTCTGGCAGCTCATCTTCCATTATGTCACTCTCAGTCAGCTTCTTCTCCTCCAGATCACCTGCATGCATTTTCATGATTGTATCAAGAGTACTGTCATTGTCTTTGGAATCATGAAAGTGATTTGGATTGATGGACTGTTTTTGATAATCCCATCCAGGTTTCACTGTCACCTGTGGGCCCTTAAGGAATGTATTATTTTCCATATTCTCTGTGCTCACATCACAAATTTCTTTGGGACTGTCAAACTTCCTTCCTTCTGATTCACTGGCCCTATCTGTCTCCAGTCCAAGAGAAGGTGGCCAAGTTGATTCTTCATCATCTTGGGTGGGCATAATGTGGTCAACAGACATGCCAGCTTTAAATTCATTGCTTTTATGGGGTGTACTGGGACTGGAGCTGGAAAAGGTCAGGTAGTCCATTTCAGTGGAAGACTCTACCTGCTCCAAGAAAGTAAGACCAGCAGAGGATGCCACCAAGTTACTTTCAAAAAGACTTTGAGCTCTTGGTAGTTGATCACCTTGCCTGATGGAATCATCTGAGGCAGCAGTGTCAGATAATGTTCTGGAAAGACGTAATCTCCCCATTCCAGATCTTTGAAGTAAAGAAGGTGACGTCCTGAAAGTAAAAAAGTATTAACACAAAATCATTCTGTTTTGTGGGACTAGTTATTGCCCCCTACCACCTAAATATTTTAAATTTTAGGTTGCCCTTTATAGTTTCCAAATATTTGATTTGTGGATTCATTATTTTTATAGTTTCCAAGAAACATTTTTTAACAAAGACATACCATTTCTGACTTGCTTGTGAGACCTGCTACTTATGGAAACAGATGTTCCAGATGCAAAATGACACAATTTGGATAAGTAATGCAGGTATGCTTCCTCCTGTCTGCTGCACTTCAACTTATATGTCTAATTCATAAAGAAAGAAGTTCAAAAAAGATGGCTAAAGGTCCACTTGGTGCACATATCAACACTTCTGAGGGTCACTTCGCTTTTGAAAAGCGCAGTAGATAATACAACATTCAAAATGGAGTTGAATACATTGCAAAAATGACTTGTACTATATAAAGATATTTTGTGCAAGTCTGCTTTATAGCTAACACCTCCTTTGTGGTAGGCCATAATTATTTGTAAAACAAAATTCACTTAAAAATACAAAACTGAAAAATTAGCTTTGAAAAAGTTTTACCTGGTTTAGCCCTTGGACATTTATTATTTGGAAGATGCCGTTTTTCCAAAATTTACATCCTCAAAGTCATTCATGGAATGTTGTAACCAGTTTTTCACATATTGTACTGTAGGTATAATATTTGCCTTTCCTCCTTGCAAAAAGCATTTTAGTTGTGCAGGTTATTTGAGAAGGCATGGTTTATAACAACCTTAGGTTTCTACAGCAGATTTTCAATGGAATGTGAGGAATTTGACTGGACAAGTCAAGTATTATCTTTGTATTTTTAACCCATTCAAAAGTAGCTTTTGGCTTTGTTTTGGTAGTCGTCCTTTCGAAATATGAATTATAATATGTCACAACTTTAGATATTTTGTAGATGGTATTTCTCCAGTATTTCTTTATTTTTTTGCTTCAACCATTTCAATTTTTGTCTTTGCCACAAAATTTGTTATATGTTCTTTTAGGGACTACTGTGTGCTTTTTTGCCAATTTATATGCTTTTCTGAAATATAGCATCTTCCTTGTTTTTCTACTATACATCCCAGATGGTGGAGCACATGAACCACTTGTTGACAAACTCAATTCCTCCATTCTCATCTGTGGCACACTGAAAATTCTTAGTTGTTTTTAGCCCCTTTATAACTTCTCTAACCAATTTTATTTTTGCGTAATTGTTGACTTTTGGGTAATGATCTGTGTTAAAACGTCTGGGCAGGTGTATATCCATTTTTTGGTAAATGATTGAATATTCTTTGGAACTTTTTCTCTGTAATTTGAACTGTGTCATCATATCTATTCCTCAGTTCGTGAGGAAGTGCTGTTGTCATCATACTGCTTTGTAATCTCACAGAGACAGATGTTTTTAGACTTGCATGGTAAATTCAGCTTAAATGCTCAAGGTGGGTTCAAATTAACAGATTGTTCAAATTAAATGGCCATACGTTTGACTGTGCGGTTTAATAATCATACATGCTAAGGCTAAGTACTTTACAAAGTGGAATTTTTGAGTTTTATATTTTTATTCACTTTTTTAGAAAAAGTGATTATAGTCCATCAGAACATAAAGCATGTTTTGTTAACCATACAATATTATATGTAATGTATTGTAACACAACACTCTGTGGCAGCAGTCTGGGAGATCAAGGGTGAATACTTTCCATATACAAAAACCTTGACATGAGGAAATTTGAAATTTAAATCGGATTGCATTAAGGATACAATAAACTTCATGCCAATACATAAATCCATTTATTTTCACACCTACTTAATCCATTCATAGTGTCTCAGGGATCCAGAGCCTGTGCTGGCAGCATTATTTGTAAAGCAACCACAGGGCCTATTACTGTACCATGCAAGAACAAAATGACTGCTCCAACATAAAATATCCAATTTCAGGGTTCAGTTTCAGAAAAACCAAAGGAGTGATTTTGCTATTAGCTGAACTACTTGGAAACAATATAGCAGGCTCACACAATAGGCCATTTGATGTAGGTGTGGACACAGTAACAGTGTAGTGTTGTTGCTCTGGACATGATGAAATCAAGATATCACTTGCTATGCTCTGAAAAGTGTGGAAGCAGACTGATAGGGTCTACTGCTTCTATTGTTTGCCCATGATCTGTGAAGAAGAGTCTACTGCTAATCTAATTATAGGACTAAGCAAACATACTCTCCAGGAAGGATGAGGAACACTAATACACCTATTCCTACAAACAGGAAGCATAACAAACTAATATTTACAGGTGCGTAATTCTTGCCAGATACACATTACTTTCTCCAATGCAATTATTAGCCTTGCATATGAGAAAAAAAGACTGCAAGAGCAACAGACAGAGATTAAAACATTGATAGACCTATGCTAACTGTAGATTACTGTATGCTTTAAATCAATTTAGTCTATCATGGGCCTTCTGAAAAACAATGCATGTACAGTTTGGTGTGAGTAAACACATACCTAATGTTCACTGTCTTAAAAAGAATATGCAGAGGCTACTGCAATAAAATTCATGAACACACAAGTATATTACAAAATCAAGTACATTTCGTGAAGCTGTGGAGACAAATTACTTCTCTGCTCCACCAATGAGTGTTGCAAGTGAATATTTATTAGATTCTGTTCATCGGGTTTATTTTGGTGTCGTGAGAAGCAAACTAAGTAATAGTCACCTCCAGGACAGTTAGTCAACTCTTAAGAACATGCTCACCATTATAAGAAAAACAGATGAGGAACTAATTTTCTAGGTGCATACACAATATATAGTGGTCAAACACTACAGATAGAAACTGTGTAATTTAGAAAACATTTGTTTACATAAATTAAACAACACAGTGAATTACTAAATTTCAGGGGAAATCTTAAAATTATTTGAATTACAAAAATATTCTTTAATTCATGTTGCATGATGTACTATAACATATAATGTATACCAACTGTACTGTTTTTATCTCTATATTAATACATTAGATCATATAAAATGTGCATATCAATCCTCCACTTAACGAGTGACAAACACTGTACCAATCTAATATCTAATGTTCACAGCTCTACTGCAGTCATTTGTGTACCTGTTCCAGTGGTTTACAGGGTGTTGCTCAAGCTCTATAGTTTCTATTGAAGTTAGGAATACAGGTAGTGTACTGACACCCACAAACTCGGATTCTTCTGTTCGTACGTCATCCTCGGTGACCTGGGAGTAAAACATAATATGAAATAATAATTAGACTAAGCAGTGAACTTCTGCAATTCTTAGCCATTCTCAAACTTTTATGAAGCAATCATGTTTTGAATGTATTTTAAATTTATGAAGGTCCTTTTGTCCTTGTACCCACCTTTTATATATGATTTGTTACATGCTTACTTTAAAAACTATTTTTTTTGTATGCAATACTCAATATCATACTTTTCATTTATAGACTATCCATGTCCATGTAGTAAACAGTTTTCTCATCATTATAACTCCTTTGTTCTGATTCAGTTCTCAAGAATAATTAAAAACATTGCATTTTACTGTTAGTTCCAAGTTCAAGTTTCAACTTGTAGACCAAGCAGTATCCAGCAAGCACATTAGCAGCCCAATCAATTAACTTTTTCTTTATATAGTAAATTTCATACTGTACAGCACCAACAAGTTATCTACTAAACAATTAAATGATTCAAAACATTTGAAATTGTACTGACCCAATCAACTATCAAACTAGTTCACTTACTGTAAGAGTTCTAGATATTCATCTAGCCCGACACTAACTGTACTGTACAGTAGTACTAGTACTGTACTTTAAATTTTGTTTTCTATTGCTTTGTAGCTTTGTACATGCTAATCACTAAAACTTATTTTATAAATATTTTTTTTATAAGTCATAGATAGGATCTTGTCAACCTACTGGCTGGCAGCAAGTCAGTATAAAACAGAAAAAAGAAAACAAAAATGCAAAGCTTATTAACCTAACTTCAGAGACAGGCTAATTATAACAAACATTATCTTGTATTACCTTGCTGCAATTTGCAGTGCTTGGAACCAGGATCCTGGCTGCGATGTCTGGGGGAAGTTGCGAGCTGACAACCCTGAGGAAAGCAACTGCGATGAAGGTCCAATGTTGGGAGCAGCATGCTGGATGTGGACAAAGTTTAACCAAGATAGAGACCAATTTACAGTGACCACATCCTGTTTGAAAAAGATGACTTGCTGAAAGTCATATTGGCAAAGCTGGAAGTAGCACTGGGGGTTACAGGTTCCAAATTCTCTACTCAACAGACCCCACTGTTGCCATCAAAGTATACAAAGAGGTGGTATAGTTTGGCTCAGTGATGCACAGATACTTAGTTAGTGCCATAGGGGGAAAAATTCATGTTCTTTTTGTACAGTCCTCAAAGATATGTGGGCTAGTAAAATTTAATATCACACTAAGAATGCAGTTTTGAGAAGACTTTACTTTGTAAATAAAAACAGAGAAAGAGGAAAGGGGAGGATGAATAGTTAAAGATATACTTACCGTCCCTTGTACAATATACACCCAGCTGTTACTAGAGGACACCGCTGACAGGCTTGCAGAATTAGGGCAGCTTTAAGGAGCAGAAGTGGTTCCACCTGCAACAGATGAGAAAGAAAGTTGACTCTGAGCAAATGGCATAGCCTTCAATGCATCCTGATTCCTATACAAGGACGTTAGCCTCTTGCAAAGGGGCCATCATTGCTTGTCTGACCATTTTGAAGACTGGCAACTAATTCCTCTCTTAGCTGAATGTTATCCCTTCATTCAGAGACATTTATTTAGCACCTTGTTTCGATCCACAGTTCGAAGGGCACCAAACACATGCTGGAGATCATTGGTATTACTCTGAATGTGTTCCACATAGCGCTCCCAGCTGCTTGAGAGCTCCTCTGGTGAACTGACCTGCAAGGTTGAGGCAAAGGAGAAAAAAAAGTTCTTCCTTAAGAAACATTCCTAAAACATTGTTTCCTGTTCATAGCCCAGTTAAGCTATCAATGTTTCCCTCATTATAGTGTTATACTCTGATACGTCGCCTTCCTGTGCTATTGTCTTTCAGCAGTTCAGTGGAGTTTGATGACAGACATCCTACGGATAACCTAGTTAGCTTAAGGCTAAACTCATGCACCAGAAGAAACTTAGGCCTCTGACCAATACAAAAGTTTAAAAATATATATATACATATAATATATATATATATATATATATATATATATTGAACAGAAAACCTTATATGCCTGGCTTAACAACACACAGGGCTGGCAAAAAGCCCTCCCTACCTGGTAGGTCCTCTGCAAGGTGCCATGATAAAAGCGGAACAGTCCCATCAGCTGCTTCAGGAAACGAGTACAGCTGATGTCAGGAAGCTCGACTGCACACCCCAGCACCTGGAGGGTTATAAAGAAAGTAGAAAACCGTGTGCTTTACAGACATCTCCATTTTAAAATCCTGAGAAAACGGAAGATGAAGTCACAGCCACATCAAACCTTCTCCAATATAACAGTAAAATTTGAAATTTCTCCATTTTTTTCTTTCATGAATACAGTTAGAGCCTCAACGCCTCAAATGCTAAAGCAACCCTTACAAATTGCAGAAGGGAATCATACACAAATGTTGTCAAACAGATTAAATAACAATATGAGAAAGCAGAATACCTTGACTCATTCCGCACCCCGACTCCTTAAGAGAGGAGGGCAAAATGAGTTGATCAAGAAGAAAAATTAAAGGGTCATTGTAAGATAGAACCAGAAGGTTCCACAAGGACTAAACAACATTTTCAGTTTCACTTCTTTTATTTCAGAGGGCTTAAAAGTAAAACTTGCAGAATTTGGGATTAGGACATGATTGAGCCCCACCATCTCCAATATCTTCAGAGGAAACAGAAACATTTTACTTAAGATATCAAATTGTTTTATGTTAGATCTTACCTGTTGTGAAAAACAGTATAACAATTTTACAATTAACCGTTCCACTGTAATTCTCATATAAATGAATACATGAGAAAGAAATTCTTCAGATTGGTGCATTGGCAAAAAACAAAAAGATTCCTGCTCTACCTATGAGATAAGTAAGACACTCACCCACAAGAAGGTTCCATCAAGTTGAATAGCAAATTTCATCTTGCGCAATTTGATGAGCCGAGGTGGAGAGCCAGACAAGTCAGAGACACACTGGATGACGCCAGCAATTTGGCTACATAGCACCTCCTGATAATCAAGAAGTGTCTGCAAGAGAGACAGGGTATATTTTAATTTGTAAGGTTTGCTCCAAAAAATAACACCACCAATCTTTCTTTGTAATACCACCCACTCTTTCCACGCATAAAATATCTGTCTCACTCTGGGTTTCTTATCCCACTCATTTTCTATCACTGCACTTATCAAGACATGCAAATTTTACTTTCATTTTCATTGTTGTTGATTATTTTTTTTCTCCTGCTTTATAATTTTGTCTTACAAGGGCTTTAAAAGCTACAGGTTTAGGAAATGATTGAATTGCAGCAATGTATGTACGTAGCGGTCTGCTATGATACGACTTAGGATTCCCTTGCTCTAGTGGGCTCTGCACTGCACATACTTCAAAGATAACACACACTTCACTGCACTTTATTTTAGTGGCCTGCTCCTGGAAAAGTTTAAATTCACACCCATCTGCTTCTTCATGTCTTTAAGTTTTCACTATACTACCTTAGAAGGCTGGCGTCCTTCAACATCTGCAATAAGATGCTGCAGATGTTCTATCAGACAGTTGTGGCGAGCGCCCTCTTCTACGCAGTGGTGTGCTGGGGAGGCAGCATTAAGAGGAAAGACGCCTCACGTCTGGACAAACTGGTGAGGAAGGCAAGCTCTATTGTTGGCATGGAGCTGGACAGTTTAACATCTGTGGCAGAGCGAAGGGCGCTCAGCAGGCTCCTATCAATTATGGAGAATCCACTGCATCCACTTAATAGTATCATCTCCAGACAGAAGAGCAGCTTCAGCGACAGACTGCTGTCACTGTCCTGCTCCACTGACAGATTGAGGAGATCGTTTCTCCCCCAAACTATGCGACTCTTTAATTCCACCCAGAGGGGTAAACGTTAACATTCAACATTATACAAAGTTATTGTCTGTTTTTCTGTTTTTTCACCTGCATTGTTATCATTCTTTAATTTAATATTATTTATTGTATCAGTATGCTGCTGCTGAAGAATGTGAATTTCCCATTGGGATTAATAAAGTATCTATCTATCTATCTCTATCTATCTCTATCTACTGCTCCTGTACAAGTTTAGCCCACTTCTTGCCAGTTCCACAGGAATTCCTATTACAATACATGGATGATACCATCTCTGCAAACAACAGCAATGCAAGGTACCAAGACCAAACAGATATGTATTCTTTAGGATACATATGTCTCCACAGTGAAGCTCTGAATGAATTAACCCTACAAGAGACCAGCATCCAATTTAGGATGGTTCTGTGGTTTGCACCCAGTGCACTACACCACATTAGACTTGGGTCCTTATGACCATATAATGGAGTAAGCTAGTTTATAAAATGAATGAGGGGGTACAGTAGGTTTTAGGAGCAAGCCAGTCACAGTCTGTGAAGAGTTTTCCCCTGTATCTATGTAGGTACTCCTTTTTCATTAAATGTACAGAAGACTGACATTAATTGCCAAGCTGCAAGACTGTATACAGTATGTGGGAGTGTGTATGTATGTATGCATTCATGAGTGTGCCTTGCAGTTGGTTGGCAAGTTATCTAAGGTTGATCCCTGCCTTGCAAACACTTTTGTGATGATAGTTTCCAGTTTCTCTTTTATTAACAGTAAAAATGTTTAAAAAAAATCAATAGAATTTTTTTTTTACTGAGTAAAATATCAAAAGTCATTTATCTTTAAATTTTATTGGGTCAAATTTTAACACTTCTAAAGAATTCACTTTTAAAATGATGTCATTTGTAGCTGGTAGCATTTTCAATAGCTGTATTAACCATTGTCAAGCAGTATCAACATCCCTGTCTACTCTTTCAGCTGGCCTGGCCTCTTCTATAAATCCCACTCCTGCTTAGTGTAGAAAAGTGACTTCTTTACCATGAATAGTGACTCCTCTAGAATTGTCATCATGAAGTAGTACTGTACTCCACACTGTTTGTACAACTATATACCATGTCCTTGTTAGATACCTACCTGTGGTGGGTAGAAATAGCAAATTCCAGCTCTGGTGAGATCTCCTTCACCTTTAACCTTTGATCCATCATACAGGAAAAAAAAATTGCACCTGGAAAAGGGATCTCTGAGTTACCACACTGGATTTCGGATATGCATGGAAAGAGGAATGTAAAACAGGAAGGCATTGTAACTATAGCTATTGTCCTCAAAACACAACTCAGACAAGGATTGAAACTAGCATCTACCAGCTCAGCATAGCAGCTCATCAGTAGTCATGTAGTGAGACTTACCACTTTAAATCTGGGGAAGGCTGGGCAGCCATTGATGAAGGCAGATTGAGGATCAGCACCCCTTCCCTGCCCTATAAACCACACAGGACAAGTGAGGAGTAGGACTGGCCCCTCACCCAGCCCCACCCTGCTACTGATGCTCCTTTGATACGTTCACTCCTCCTCTTCCTCTACTCTCCTTTACAATCAGTCATGAAGCCAACATTCCAGCTGCACTCCTCAATATCATGTGTGAAGAGTCAAGTCAGCTTCTGATTGTTTGTCACTAAAAAAAAAAAAAGAACATATGGACAAGAAATCTGCATTAGCTTACTAGCAGAGTCTGTTCAAGTCAGACATATATGATGAAAATTAAGAGAAGTCAAGATACACTTGTCAGCAAGTATCTCTCATTTAGGCCACATCTGCAGGCGTCAAAGTCTCCCTTCTATGCCGATTACAATTTCTGATTTCCCAAAAGTTCAGTGCCTCTGCAGTAGTTGTTGAACCCCGGTGTCTATCTGCTACATGCACCGTATGCCTGACACAAAGCATCATAAAACACAATACAGTCGACCCTTGATATACGACCGGCTTGACATGCGAACAACTTGATTTACGACCAAAATTTTTATTTTGATTTACGACCAACATCTTGCGTTACGACCTGAATGCGGCCACGTGTATCCGCTTGCGCGATTGTAAACAAACAGAAACATTCCTATTAATGCGGCACTCATTCAATAAAATGTCAGGTTTGTAAACTCTCTTGGGACCTCCCCCAACTAGAAGACATGCCAAAGTCCAAACTCCGTATGGAAGACTGTTTATCTGTATCTGTTAACAGCCGGCTTAAAGCTGTGCTGAGTCTCTCAGCCAAAGCAAACAGAAAAGATATCGATGGGTGATATGCATGTGATATCCCTGCCCGGCAATGGACAAGCAAGCTTCCACAGTCGCGGCAATCGCACTTCAGCACGCACTTCAGCATGTCGTTCCTATTGGGGGGGGGGGGGGGGGGGGGGGGGGGGGGTCGTCTCAGAACAGTTCAGAAACAGTTCCTTGTATCATCGCAAGGAAATGCTGAGAAAAATTCTTGTCAGAATAACTTGTAGGCAGGAGGAGATTAAAATTAACGCAAAAGAAGCTATTGAAATGATTGCAAATGCCTGAGCGCAAGTTAAAGAAAGCCTTTAAAAAGCCTTCAGTTTCATTATCATCCTCCTCCCTTCCTGCAGCCCAAAGATGTCAAATTAAATGGTGAGTACAGTATGAAATTGTTGTTTCTGGTAGGCTAGGCACTTTTTATTACTTTTTGGTTAGTACATTAGAAAAATTATTGGTGTTTTGGTAAATTATGCACATTATACAACCCTTTTTTTATTATGAAAAGGTTAAGTAAGTGTTGCAGTGGGAGGTTCGGAACGCATTATGGGTATTTCCATTATTTCTTATGGGAAAAATAGTCTTGACTTACAACCAACTTGAGTTACAATCAGCCCTCGCGAACGAATTGAGTTCGTAAGTCAAGGGTCCACTGTACTTTCTTGCAAGACTGTAACCTCCACTCACACATCTCATCTAGTACAGGTCTGTCATCTCCACAGTACAAGTTTTGACTTAAACCTCCATCCATCCATTATCCAACCCGCTATATCCTAACACAGGGTCACGGGGGTCTGCTGGAGCCAATCCCAGCCAACACATTATATAAACAAGTCGCACACAGTTGAATTCTTACAAAATGTGCACTTTTTCTTTCAATTTTCACAAAACCACACCCCCACTCAATTAACTGTAGTCCGCAAAACAAGTGATCCTAACAGCAAAGAAATCATAATTTCCCAGGAAATTCTTTTAAAAACTTGTTGGCAGTAACTACTGGAATTGGATCTGACGTCCCCGATTGCTATTGAAGTTTCTGTAAGCCGATGGCTAACATTTTGGAAACTGGGGACATGAAAGAACTGCGATCCATCTATAACTTAAAACTTTAGATGTGTAGTCTTTAAACCCTAATTTTAAATTAACCAAGCTGGTGCACGTCTTTCATATTTACTGTGACAACTGAACAGACAATAGAAGAGCGGGGGTCTGAAAGTGGAAACCTTTTATCGTCGAGGGGTGTATATTTGTATACAGTTGCGTCCTGGTGTTCGTTTCCACGTAATAGTCCTTTACATTCTTGCTTACCTTCGAATCTCGGTTCGCGACTGCACATAAGTGTTACTTCACCCGAAAAGTTCACTGCATGGCAGCCTAACGTTGGCCTCTGGTGACGCTCTGCGAAGCTCGTCTTACTCGACGAACCAGGATTTAATTTTGCAGCACAACACGCAACCCAACTCACCTTGCGTCTTGCTTGTTTGATTTGTCTTACTCCCACACAGATTTTCTCCTTTCCATGGAACACCGCCGATCACAAGAATGTAGTCATGAGGAAGTGCTGCAGCTACGGCGGCGCGTGAGGGACATAACCCGTAGTCAGCTGGCAGAGCGGGACTGTTACAGAAATTGGTCGTGAAATCTAATTTCCGAAGAAGGTAGCTGGGATTTCTAGAAATGAGGTGCATAGAATGCAACATTGCTTGAAGTAAAAAGTTAACTTCAACGCAATAAGTTTGATTTCCGCTTTAGCAAACGTCCCACTTGCGAAGCTTAGATTAACTGCTGAAGTAATTTAACTGACACGTCCACCTATTAATTTACTGGGTTTCCTTGATTTAATTTTGGCCATCATAAAGCGCTGCGTTTCTCCTGAAATCCGATCGACTGAACAGTGAGTATTAAAGGGTAACTCAAATTAATTACTTTGGATTGTGTAGGTTTTCGTCTCCAAAATTGCAATATTGTACAGAAACAGACTTAAAATACTAGTCTTTCATTCGTGACCAAAATCATGTTAAATGTGAACACAAAGCAGTTATGGTGGTAGCGGTAGTAGTAACAATACTAGCTTACTTTCTCGTTTTCCTGTTGTATTATTTCCGGTATTCTGCTCTACTACTTTGAATTTACTGTTGTATATATTTAAACTTTTTTGTAGACTGCCCAAAAAATGATGGGAACACTTGATCATCCCAGTCTAACACCATGTCAGTTAAGCTTCAGGGATATCAATCTGTCTAGTTAGGAAGAAGAAGCGATTGTGAATCAACTTCACCTACTTTGGGTGTAAATGAAAGAGACAACATATGCGCTGGAGAGGCAACAGCAAGACACCCCCCATAAAGGGAATAGTTTTGCAGGTGTTGGCCACAGACAATTGCTCTCTCCTTATCGTTCCCGATGGACTCTTCTCTGGTTTTACGTTTTGCTAGTGTTCTTGTCATTATTAGTAGTATGAGGCGGTACCTCCAGACGATTCAGGTGGCACAGGTAGTCCAGCTCCTCCAGGATGGCACAGCTGAACGTGCCGTTGCCAGAAGGTTTGCTGTGTCTACCAACGCGGTCTCCACAACATCGAGGTGACACCTGGAGACAAGCCCTGACATGAAGAGAGCTGGAAAGGGCTGCAGTAGGGTATCAACCCAGGAGCAGCACCAATATCTACTCCTCTGTGTGAAGAGGAACAGGAGGAGCACTACCAGAACCCTACAAAATGAGCTCCAGCTGGCTATTGATGTGCATGTTTCTGATCAAGCTGTGTCTCCCTCAGCCCACACAGTGGTGCGAACCTGGGCACGGTCCACTTCATTTCCCCATTTTTTTTTGTGAACCGGTATGCGAGATATGCTGCCAAGCCGAGCGGAGGAGACCGTGGAAATGCTGTCTCATACAGTAAGTGCTGTGACTTTAACGCTGTACAGGGACATGTGCTTTTATGAGCAACATCATCACTCTCTTCAGTAGCCCTCAGCTGTTAGCAGGGCTGGATTAACCATATGCGCAATTTGTTGTATGGGGCGCCCCACAGCAGAAACCTAAACAGGAAACACTGGGCTGATGGGCCCGTACATTCACCAGCAGGGTTGATAGAAAAAAAAAAAGTTTTTCCACATGAAACATATTTTAGTGTTAATAATTTATTTTACAAAATTAAAATACAGAACAGATGGTTTCCAGTTCGGTTTGTTTAAACCTGCTCATCTTATTCAAATTCAGCCTTGGCTGAAGGAAATCACAGTCCAAAAGTAATCCCATTTAGTGATTTGCCCTTCTTCTCCTTGGTCCACTATTTGGCCATGTCAATTAGACTCTGCAATGATGTTGGCACCCAAGTCTTTTCTCCCTGTACAAAGACCACGCCCCGGTCAATGTAGATAACAATACGGCCAAATGTGTACAGCTGCTTGCCCTCATGGCGCTTGCCCACCACAGGCATAAAAACGATATTGTGCTCCTCAGCTTTAGCCTGGATAAGGTCCTTAAAGTTGGTGGGAATGGTAGCAGCTGCTCCAATGCTACGCTGGGCCATGCTCTCTGCTTCTCGACGTTCCTGCATAGCCTCGTGCTGGAAATCTTTTCGTCTTTCAGTGTGGGTCAAGTAGGCAATATTTTCACGAGCTCCTGGCTGCATGTAGACTCCTATACAGAAAAGGAAGATATGGTGTCATTCAATATTTTACATAATGTGTGATCACCTCATGCAATGCCGGCCTCCAGTAAGTTACAGCAAACACAGAGGTAGCATATACTTTACAAATCTGTTGTTATTCTTAGTTCTTAAATCTGAAAGGAGGATACAGTATTTGTAAACTAATTAATAAATCTTATCACAGCAAACTATTCTAATGAAGGGCTCTACTTCATATGGCTAGTGGTCAGTGCCTCAGACCCCTAATATCTAATCTAATGAACACAGAAAGAAGTGTTTTGGATCATAAAGCTGGGGAATGCTACAAAACGATCCCCGGGGCTACACTGACCGATTCCAGATGACACAGCTCTGTTCATGATGTCCAGAGCCTCATTGAACTTCTCCTTGATTGAAGGGTGTGCAAGGATAGCGTCTGAAAACATCGACTTCCAGCCCAAATACCACTTGGTGATCTCCTCATAATTGGGATTATTGCTGAGCCAGGAACACAAGACCTGACAAAATAAAGGCAACTTCAGTGATAGTGGCTGAACCACTGGCAGATGAGCAAGATTTCAGTTATATTCCTAAAAAAATTATTATCATATGTAGACTTTTGAGGGTAGTGGGCAAAATAAATGAATAGTAACCTTCTCCAGACCATCTGACTTTTCTTTTGTCTTTATTACATACTATTGCCTAATCTTATTTTTGTTTCATATAAAATTTTCTTTATCTTGTAAAGCATTTTGAGCTACACCATTTGTATGATAATGTGCTATATAAATACATGTTGTTCTCTTTAATGCATTTTTATTTTATATTTTTCCCCTCTACATCTAGCTCACTAAACTTGCATAACACTGTGTCTATTGGTTTGAATGTTCCCTTCATAAAGCATTTTTTCCCTCATTACTTGTGCACACCTTAAGTAATATTGTCAAGAGCATTTTTATGCTTACATCTGAAGCAGGACACTGCTGTTTACTTCATAAAAACAAATTAATATCCTCAGTTAAGGGAAGTGAGCTATAGCCAAAATGTCAGAACTCAGTGATAGAGGGCAAATAGTGTGAGATTGCTTTCAACCAGTTTCAGAATCAGCAAACAGGTCTTTTTTTGCAATTGACATGTACTAAATGCACTCAAGTTTGTTATATGAAAGTAATATTTATTTGAATGCCCCCTGAAACTAGTCCTCAAATCACAGAAGAATGCTCAAAAAAGCCTGACAGTTGATTTGAATAAATTACCTTGAGTTGTAATTTACTTATTTTTAATAGCTTAAGAGATAATGTTGTTTTGCGTTTTCCCTGATGATCACTTTATCCAAAATATATTTTGTTTTTAATTAGCCATAGGCAGAATTCCTAGTGTGTCCACTGTACTTAGGACAGGCTCCAACTGTATAAACACAACCAGGAGTGAGTCTGTTTAGAAAATGGACAGATAATTTGGCTATTGTATTTGTTTTATGATAGGAAGTGTAATTTATTTTTTGTTGGCTAACCATTACTCAATATTTGACCTTGCACTTTTTATATAAATAAGACCGCCTACAACTTCTGTCTCAAAACTGAATGATAACATTGACTATTGTGATATCTCCACAACACACATTGTTGAAATAATGCCAGTTGAATCTCTCTAATGATAATTGATCAGAGAACAAGGGAGATGGGAACACTTAATTTACCTGAAGCCATTTTGTGAAGAAGTGCTTGTCTAGCAGGCTTACCAGACTGGACAGAGACAGCATACCTTCCCAATCCAGCACCCAGTAGAAGGGCTCCATATGCTGTTGATGGGGATTAATTACAAACTCGCTCAGACAAAGGCCTGCAGAAGGCAGAGTGAAATAGTTGCTGACTTTCTAATCATTATTGGGCCCACCACAACATGACAGAATAATGCAATTGCAGCAGCATTTACAGACTGTACTGTGTTTGAACAAGTAAACAGTATCATTATATGGAATGTCACTGATCTCTTACCCAGTTTAGGAACAATATTCTTCACCATAAAAGCTTCCCATGATCCGGGTGTGAAGACATCCTTCCAAGGCTGTAATATAAGCTTGGCTGAACCATCACTGGGGTGCCACTTCTGTAAGGCATTAGATAGTTTACTACGGATAGGAGGAAAGAGTGGTTCTAAACGTGCCTGCATGAGAGGCAGCCAAGGGTGGATCCATGAGTGTATCGGCACTGTGTCTGTGAGAGGGTTCCAGTTCTCAACCTGGGGAACAAAAGGAAGGAAAGAGTAGAAATAAGATCTTGCAAGTAGGTAGATGTTGGTTTGCAGGTTTGCCACTTATTAGCTTCGTACTATCACAAGATTGTTTTCAAACTTGTTAGTCTTTGGTGTTCCCTAATGAGACATTTTAGTTTCTCCAGCCACATGGATTTCTGCCTCACCTCTTTTTGTAGTTTGGGGAAGATGAGCTGATCAAGGATATTCTCCATTATCCACACAGGCAGGATGGGGACCCAGCTTTCCAGAAAATCCACCATGGGGCCACAGTTTCTGGGTTGCCAGTTTGACACACAGCTTCTGACCAGAGGCATCCATACTTCCCACAGCAACCTGCAATCACATGGTTGCCATTAAGACACACAATCTTAGAAATTTTTGTTCTTAAAGTTGTACTAGCAAGTTCTACTAAACTACACAGTCTTTTTGCTGACCTGTGATAAGGGTCCATAGTTGTCATATCTGGCCCACTGTGAGCCAGCTGTCCAGTCTCCAGTACCACTCTCCATTTGCCAATAATTTCGATGCCAAACACTCTATCCTTTAAATAAAGAATAATGGATTGTTTTACACATTACAGAAGAAAAGTCAATGTCCCTACTTACGTACTTACAAATGCACAGATGTCAAGCAATATGGTACACTGCACCTTGAGAGGATCCCAGTTCTTAAAATACTCCTTGAGAAGAGGGTGCACCATGGGTACAGCCATATCCGCAAGACCAAATGCCTTGTACTCCTCGTAGAAGTCTTTCTGGAGCTTCTCAAACATACGGACACAGTCAGCCAATGTGAGTGGATCCTCCTCACTTCCTTCCTTGGCACCCATTCGCCGTTCATATGACTCCACCAGTTCTAGCACCCGCTGCACTCTACCTATGGCCCGTTCCTCCTGCTTCAGCGTCTCTTCTAGTTTTTCACTCTCATGGGACAAAGATACTACCATGTCTTTCTCATGCTGAAGCCTGCGAGCCCCCTATGAACAGGACATAGCACAAGTCATCAGAATGGCATTTTAGTTAACACACCAGTGGAACCCCTACTAGTTGAATCAATGCACACTTTCACAGAAATGTTTATACACTGACTCTTTCCCACTGTAATCAACTGAGGCCTATAAATAACATCAAGTCAATTGTATTGACAATTGTAACTCTTCCTTTGATAAGTAAAATGGGGATAACAGAGGTTAATTAAATAAACAATCAAGTCTGTTCATATTAAACCAGGAAAAGCTATTGATTCAATTTCCAGCTATCTTGGTAGTGATGTCAGTTGTAAATACACACTTTAGAGAAAGAAGAAGTAGTAGTAGTAGAAATGTATGAGCAGTACCATCATATATACAGTGAAATTCTTGAAATGAATGCAACATGTCACCACTTTCTGGGGCCATGGGAGTCAAATAATGGAGTAGCATACATATCTTAATTAACAGAAAACACAATTGATAGAGATTACACATACATATAAATATGCATACAAACAATTTTACTGTAATTTCCCTAATGTCCAAGAGATACTTACAAATTAACTATAATAATTTTCTAATTGGTATGACACTGGATAGTTGCGCTTTGAATAACATGTGACACAGGGTAATGCTAATGTTGCATTACCAAGAGCGCAGACTGTATCATCATGTGATGAACTGTGAACTTTGTGTACATGGACAGGTTTTATCTGGCTGTTTTGCTTCTCTCCAATTTAAATATGTACTTTATAGTACTTGTCTGCTGTGAATATGTGATCTGATGTAACAGCACCACAGTAAAGCGTGGCCAAAACTACTTTGATATAGCTACCAAATCTTGAAATGCTACTATTAAAATAATTTAGAGTAAAACAAGAAAGTTAAATATATTAAGATAAATGAAATGTTTGTGTTATTATGCATTTATCTATTTGTGAAGCTGTCAGTCCATGCCAGTGTGGCATTTGGAGAGGGTGTCTATCCAGGAAGTAAGCACAAAGGACTATCTTTGTACCTATTACTTTTTAAGAAAATGATGTAGCCAGGATTTTCCAGATTTAAATAACAACAAAAAGAATCTCAAATTGTTTGGCACAGGCTGCGTTTCCCTCCTAGGTTTTACTCAGGCAATTTTCTTTTTACCATTTTTAACAAAGCAAATTTTATGGGTGGGGTGGTATATTTTAATGTTGTTACTGTCATTGTCTTCTTATGATTTTTTTTTCTACAGCTCATTATTTTTATTTAAAACTTCAATAAACATTGGATTGCAAAAAATCACTTGGTACAGAATTACCCCAGAGAACAAAAAAAAAAAAAAAAAAGGGTAATGGTCACCTGGAGAATTTCTTGCTCTGTAAGGTCAATGAGAAGCTGTAGGTTGTGCTCCAGCTCAGGTAGCTCAAATCCACGGGTCTTGGGCTCTTTTCCTGTCATTGCCACAGCAGGTTCCTCTGGTACATTATGCTTGTGACTCATCTGGCTATAGCTATAGTAGACTTTCTGTTCACGACCAGTCATGTCAATGACCTGCACAACAGACAAACTGGATGAACTTGACATGTGTCAGCACAACAGCCTCCTACTGCCATTTTTTTACTTTTTAACCTTTTCTTTGTCTGGAATTGGCATAGCTTGCTCAGTATCTATTGAAGTTTTTATATACCTTTACTTGTGCCAGCTCAGCTGGAGGTGCTGACATGTTCTTGCCGTACACATATCCCTTGGCTTTCAATTCTTCAACTGTTTTGTAAGAGTATTTTGGTTTCTTGCGACCCTGACCTGGCTCCCGCCGCCACTGACTCATCTCTTTCTGGAAGTCCTATAAAATACAGTTGAATTAGTTATGGGATGATTATTTTATTATTTGAAATAGAAAAACAATCTTTAACTGGTAAACAATCTATTTTTGTTATTAATAATCAATAAATACTAAAGATACTAAAACATAAATATACAAAAAAAAAAAAAAATTAGACCCATAAACAAGGAGGAGAATGAAGGGGGGGGGGGAAACACTTGACCTTCAGAAAAGCAATTATGACAGAGATTCTGTTAGTTAATTCACACCAACCAATAAGCCATCAAAGAGAAATGCAGTCTGATGGTCATGTTTATAGAAAGCCAGTCTTGTAATTTAGGTCCTGTCCATACAGACATCTGAACTGAGCATTTTTCTGTCATCTGAAGCGTCAGGTGAGTGTGGATTAAACTCTGAGCGTTTTTCTGTTCATTGCAGCAAATCAGACCATCCACACGGGCTTTCACCACTTGCGTTCAGTTGTTCTGGAGGACCCGATATGTCTCATGATTACATGTGTGTACATATGCACACACATTATAGTCAAAATAATAATGATAATAATGGAGAATTTGAAACAATTTGTAGGTTTGTGCTACTGACGTAACCTTAGCTACTATGGATTATTAATGCCAGTGGGTGAGTGCATACGTGAGTACTGTTTGCATATTGTTTACCTCAAGGTGACAAGTAGTCACTCTTCATTACTAACACTGACTCACATGTTGGTTGGACAGCATGTAATATGGTGTTGTACCAATTTTCTTTTTCGCATTTCTTCATAGATTACACACATGCTGTGTAGTCAGAGGGTGAACCAAATAGTGGCGGTGATGTTTTCTCTGCCTATGTCACCATATCAGGAGGATTTTTAATACAAGAAGGCCAATGTTCAGGTCTGATAAAGCCAACTGATCCCTATTTTGTGAATCCAATGAAGGATGAACCTCGAACCCCCACAGGTTAAAAACACTTTGGACTGCCTGATAACTGCCCCCCGCAGGCAAACACACAAAACTACTGTACAGTCTGGGCTGCAGGCTGGCGTTTGCCAGAGGCAAAT
Source organism: Erpetoichthys calabaricus (assembly GCF_900747795.2). Taxonomy (NCBI): domain Eukaryota; kingdom Metazoa; phylum Chordata; class Cladistia; order Polypteriformes; family Polypteridae; genus Erpetoichthys; species Erpetoichthys calabaricus. The sequence continues at coordinate 17,048,775 of NC_041411.2, read as the reverse complement.
GAAAGTGAATGTAACATCATATTGAACTGAATTAAGTGCCACTATAAAACGAAAATAAAACACCTAGGTCACTCAGAGTGCATTCATCTAACCAAGATCTGAACGCCTATGTGGACAGGGCCTAACTTGCTCATTAACTTTACTGGTAAAATGATAGACAGCATTTACTAGACAGAAGCACCTTAACTAGAAAGATACATTTTGTCATATTATGTATAATAACTTTAATTTCAGAATAAAACATGGCCAAATACCCCTTAGCATTGGATTAATGAGAACGGCTAATGTTTTTCAATTTAAACAAATACAAATGCAAAAATACAGAATTACAGAAGCTGCAACCCAACAGCACATCATTTTGTCTTTTTCAGAGTCCTTACCTGTTCCTCCTCTTCTTCTGAATCCACAACAGGGAAATCCTGTAATGATTGTGATGTCCTCTCTGCACCATAGGCCCCTACTGCTCCCTTCCCTTTTCGCACTTTGGCTTCAATTGGGTTCAGGATACCTGACAAGAAAGACAGAAGCTGGGTAAAGACAATTTCCCAATACAAGAAAAGAGGTTTGTGAATCGCTTTAAAGCTCCACAAAGGAGTGGGGTTCAGAAAACACAAAAACATTCTACTGGTACCTTGTGCATTCTTGCCAAGTCCCCTTCCTGGAACATATCCCATCTTCTGCAGGAGCTTCTGCCCAATCCCACGTGTGTGCCGTTCCCATGTACCAAACTCCTGGCCTTGACGCTGACCACCTGCAAACCCCTTCTGAGTAGTCTTAAAGTTTCCTCCCTGTAACAGAGAAAAATAAAGCCACATACATTATCAGAGATTTTTGTGAGTTATTTTCTGCAGTTGCTTTTAATCTGTTATCTTCACGGACATCAGTGCTGTACAGATCTTTTTTTTCCTTTCTTTTTTTTTATGTGGCAGGAGATTTATACATATTCCCCAGAAAAAGTAAACTCTGTAGCAAATTTACCGTCTGAAGCTTTTTGGGTCCTGTGTCCTTGGGCTTCTCCTCTCTCCTTTTCTTCTCTGTACTGTCTGAATCATCTGAATCTTCAATGTCCTCCTGTTCCTCTGCAGCTGGCTTGCGGATCCCAGCACTGATAAAATTCACAGGAGCCGAATAGTCCTTTGACCTGCCATAATGCACAGAGTGTGATTTAAGTAACTGAATTAAATCACTATATACAAATTGCAGTAGGTACTTAGAAGGAGAATGTAATAAAAAAGTAGGGTTCACCGTCAGCCAGAATCTTCATCTATCCATTCATTATAAAACTTGCAAGGTTGCTAAATGCGAAGTCTATTCCTGAAGCACAAGTATAAGGGAAAAGCCAACCCAAAATAGGGCAGAAGTCCATCACATGATATATTCATTTACGCATACAATGACCACTCACACGGGTTGGATAGAAACATACCAATTATCCTGAATATCTGTGAGATGTGAATGGAGACCAAAGTACTTACAGAAAAACACACACAAACATGGGGGGAACATGCAAACTCCACAAATCAGAGTGGCTGTGTATTGTGACTTTAAATAATTGAATTAGACTTTGAGGTTTTGTTACACTAAAATGTACAGATTTTTTAAATGTTTTTGTTTGGACAAAAAAAAAAAGAGGCAAACTGGGTGTTAACAGCATACATTCTTTTAATATGTTAGGAAATAAGCTGGAGTGAGCTAGTGAATACCAGACAGTTATAATCCCAGTAAAGGTAGTCAGGATCCAGTAAAATAAAGTAAACAGAAATGAAATGCAGGATTTCTGCCTTTTAAAGAAGGAATAGCCAGGGAGACCAGCAGGCTGCAAGACTACCTTAACAACCCTTCCTCACAAACCCCCACAAACCTTTTGCCCCCAAAGCTAGGCCTCTCCTCATCAGAGTCATGCTGCGCCCACATCCCATAGATGGAGTCCTCTTTGGTCTGCCGGTAGCGCTGCCGATTAGGGTTGAACTCATTTTGCAGGTCCCAGTCTGTGATCTCAAAGCTCTCCACCTCCACATCATCATCATCCTCCTCCACACCACGCCCATAGAGATGAGAAAGCGACATCTTGACTTATGACAAAGTACTCGACGATCTTTTATTTGTGTGATTTTTATTCTGCAAGTAGTATAAAATGGCGTATTAGTATTATTGCATTTGAAAACATTTTCTTAAATTCATTTTGCACCAATAATAAACATATTAATTTTATACATAAAGACAAACAACCATGACCCTTGACCTAAGAGGCAGTTATGCATTTTATTTAATAAAAAAAAAAGACAGAGTGGGGGACAGTGTTGTGTTAACTTCTTTTTCTGTACTCCTAAGCACAGCTTGCTCGATTTACTTATCTCAATAATAAAAAGAAAAGGAAAAAGTTAACTAGATACATGCAATTGAGGAACAATTAAAAATGATAATACTAATATTGCTAGTGTCATGTGAACAGAGAACAGTGGAATTCTTACTTGCATGCCCGATCAACCTGATCAATCATAATAAGCAAATGCAGAACTTCATTTTATTTAGAATCAGAAACAGAATCACTTTCCTTTGTCAATACTTAACGTACAGAAATTTAGCTTGGTAGCTTTGGAGCTGTTAATAATACAACACAACATCTAATACAAATAAATACTAACTTAAACAACAAGTAAAATAATCAGTTACAGAATAGTGTGTGTATAGAGTGTATGCATTTGCACACTTTCATGTGCAAATGCAGTACATAAACAAACACTCACACCTTCATACAGTTTATGAGAGAAAATGTAAATAAGCAAAGAAGACTGGCTAAATGACAGGTGTATGACGGCTATGGCTCTGGAAAAGAGACTACTTAGGTGTTGGTTTGTATTTGTTTTAATTGACTTAAAGTGTTCACCGGAGGGGAGTTTTCAGAACAAGTGATGGCCTGGTTGAGATGAGTCACTGGTGATTCCTTTTGACATGGTATATGTCACTGATGTGCACAAAGGTCTGCAACAAATTGAAGAGCACAGACATTTATTTTCTTAGCAGATCTCACGATACACTCTAATTTATTTTTGGAGTATACTGTTGCTGAAACAAACCAGACCACAATGGAGAATACGATCTCACTTTTAATTATGGCTTTGTAGAATTGTACTAGGATGGGAAATATTTAATTGATATTAACAATACATCAGCTGTGGAGCATTCTAAGTGGTAGAAGTGGTGTAAACGTCCCAGCTGAGAGTGTTTGTGATATGTTGGAGTTGTACCCATAAATGTAAAGGATTCCACCAAATTGACTGTAGAATCATCAGTTTCCAGAGGAAGGGGTTGTAACTGCTGTTCGCGAAAGTCGATTACTGTTTCCACTCACTGTCTTGGTGGTATTGGGTACCTGATTATTTGATGTGCACCATGAGAAAGGTCGAGTCACCTCCTTTCTGTATGCTGAATGCTTCTGGTCTTTAAATCTGTGCAGATCACCTGGTCACAATATTTCTTTACATTTGAATACATCTCATTTTCTGCCTGTTTTTTATACTAGTATCCTTAGGTGTATGAACTCCTGTGAATTTAAGGTCTGTACACTTTAGGTTTGGTTGTACTGTAGCTGTACACCTTTAGCAGCTGCTGGAGTGCCAAGTAGTGCTGATACTCTCTTCTCAGCTGGGGCTCAAGGCTACTGGCTACTACCCACATAGAAACCGAACCCACCGGTTTTTGGTATACGGCAAGAAAAACTTAACAAACACGGTGAGAACTTGGGAAATCAGCATAGTTTCATGATTCGTTAATTTTCTTCTCCATAATATAAATGGAAAACAAAAACTGAGGTAATTTATTTTGGTAAACTGGTATCAAGTGTAATATAAAATAATTGTGTGTTTATACAGGGAAAAATATGATCCAATACTTTACTTATATCTGTGGTTTGTTTTCCTGCTAATCGTTTTTTATACTGTATATTTTAAATAATGTGATTTATTAGTCATGTTTTTGTAAGAGGCACGGTCCTGATTAACATTTTCTAATAGATTTGCGTTTTTACCACAGTTTCACTTTTTTGTCCCGCTTAATAGTGTTGCAATCTTATTTGCTATGTAAAATAATTTGTGATGATGCATGCTGTTAACTGCTATATAAAATAAAGACTTGATTAAAGGCTTATTGGTGTCTTTAACGCAATTACCCGACTCGAGTTGTGTTGTATCCAGCCTCGTGTTTCTGTTACAAAATCTACAACATATTACACGTATAGACTTGACATTGTTGTGATCTGGAAATCTCTATAAAAATAAGAATAAATCCTGAAAATGCAGTTCTGAATGATTTTCCCCAAAAAAACACTAATTTTCTATAACCATATATATTCAAGTCCACATGCTGCGAACGCGTCTCCAGGAAACGATTAAATAAATTAATTAATTAAATAACAACTCTCACATCTGTTCTTGCGTTCCGCGTCACATTACCATCTCGACAACTTCCTAGAGCTCAAGAGATATTCCAAATAATTCGAAGAGCACCACTTTTAAAGAGGCGTCGAAGCTTCTTTTCTAAATCTGACCTCTCGGACACATTAATCTGGCGCACCAGTGTCCACGGTGTACTTCCGGTTCTCCATAAATACAGCATCCGGGGTAAACGCGTTTCACATGGTAAACAGAAAGTAGAGAAGAATTCACGTGGTTTGTATATGGACTGAAAGAGACCATGTCATGAGTTGGAGAAACTAGGTATTGTCACCAAAACGTCGGGGGTGTTCATGGCTTGTAGCGCACAGCAGGATTCTAAGAACGTGAGCCGGTGTCGCCGCAACATTGCGTCAGATTTAAGAAATGGATGGACGACGGTCACTATAGTCTTGAGATTACGGCTGGTTATCGGGAGGTCGCTCAGCAACATCGCGGACGAGGTTGACGCTGGCAGTAACTATAGGCACTGATCTGTTAAGGTAAGGCAAAACCGTCAAAACCCATTTACTGGACTAAGAAAACCTGTTTATTAATCAGAAATTCTTTACAACGTCACCTTGATAGAAAGCACCAAATTTAATAATGCGTGCGTTGCAGGGATGGGCAGATTGATACCACAGTAATTGATGTCTCTTATATACGGGACATGTCCCATATTTGATCATTTTGTCCCTTGTCCCGTACTGACCGGCCAGGGACACCCAAATGTTCCGTATTTAGTTCCTTTTCAAATTTCGTAGTAAAATATATTTTTACTGCCTTCTTACGGTGATTAGTTGTAACTTTATAAGTAATTATACTTTATTTTCTCAAATTCTCTTGATGAAAATAACCCATATATAACGAGGAAACTAGTGTTGGCTGCATGTTTGCAACTTGTTCAGTTGCTATGGTTGGCTGAGGACCGCGACAAAGTTACCGTTTTGCTCTCAAGTCGCGCTGCTGTGCAGTTCTGTATCAGCATTGCAGTGTGTTGTTACTACTTGCCACAGCCCACTTTTTTTTTCTAACTGCCTGTATTAAATAATACTAACATTTCTCTGTTGTCTGTATTAAATACATATTTTCAAATGATTTCACTTTTACAGATTTTTTTTATCTTGTAATTTTCAGATGATTTTACTTTTGTTTTCCTCATAACCCATTAAAATCCTTGCTTTATGTTTTTAACTTCTGTCTCTGCTTTAGATATAATATATAGATATTGGTCTGAGTGTGTAGGGGGCATGTATAAATTTATATATAATATAGTAATATAGAGAGAGAGATTTTAAGAGTGTCCCATATTTCAATTCTTCTAATCTGGCAATCCTATGCTCAAACTGTATTCATTTGGTATTGAGTACCATTAAAAAATATAGATTACAGTGGAACCTCGGTTCACGACCATAATTCGTTCCAAAACTCTGGTCGTAAACTGATTTGGTCGTGAACCGAAGCAATTTCCCCCAAGGATTGTATGTAAATACAATTAATCCGTTCCAGACCGTACGAACTGTATGTAAATATATATTTAAGTTTTTAAGCAAAAATATAGTTAATTAAACCATAGAAAGCACATCATAATAGTAAACTAAATGTAAAAACATTGAATAACACTGAGAAAATCTTGAACGATGGAGAAAACTAACATTGCAAGAGTTTGCGCTATAGCCTTACCACCCGATCGATGTAAACACTTTTTTTAAATGAGTTTTAAGCACAGGGGGAAAAAAAAAAACGGAACATTTGAACAAATTCGAACTTTATTTCAAAACCAACTACAAGCAACCAAGAAAGTAACATTGCAGGAGTTCATGCTAATAGCCTTACAACCCGATTGCTGTAAACACTTTCTTAAATGAGTTTTAAGCACAGGGGGGGAAAAAAGGAACATTTCAAAAACCTGTAATTTAATAAACCACCAAGAAAAGAAACATTGCAACAATTCACGCTACGAACCGAAAAATGAACATTTGAAAAATTCGTAATATAAAAACTAACCATAAACAACCAAGAAAACTAACCTTGCATGAGTCGAGTTGAGGCGGAACTGGGTGGAGAACAATCCGGTCTCGTCGCAGTTGAAGACTTGTTGCGGGATGCAGCGCAGATTACTCTTTGTGTGTTTGTGTCGTTAGTCTTTAGCTATGGGTGCGTTGTTGCTTTATTTCTCATTCCCATTACTTGAGCTCTTTCGTTCTTGGGCCGTGACTCCTTCGTTCGCGGTGGATACGACTTCGCTTGCGGTTTATGACGCGCGCGCCTGCGCAGTACGTCTCATGGTCCCATCGCCCTGTCCCTGCGTCCATATCCAGTCTATTCTCGGTTAGTAATATGGATAGAATGAACATGTCATATAATTTCCTAACCGGCTTAATCCAGACCAGGGTCGCAGGTGGGGCTGGAGAATATCCCGGCTAGCATAAGGCACAAGGCAGGAAAAAACTCTGGACAGTGTGCCAGTCCATTGCAGGGCAAACACACATACACACCCACACACACCAAACACACACTATGACCAGTTTAATGTCGCCAATCCATCTAAGCTGTGTATCTTTGGACTGAGGGACTAAACAGATGACAAAACAATTTTAACAATACAAAATTATGTATAAAATTTTTTTATTACACTAGATGCTGTTACTAATGCAATACTTTTAAAAACCACTAAAATTGCAAAATAATAAATTTTTGTTTACATTTACTCAGGCACTTATTTTTCGGAAAGAACTAATTTCAGTGAAAAGTTTTCATCTTCAAATTAGGTATAGCTATTAAGTAGTTTGCTTACTGTTAGACTCTTTCATGTTCATTTTTACAGATATTGTTTATACTATCCACTGCATTTTAATTACAAGTGTAGAGGTTTTAAATTTGTATCAATGTAATCCCCATTCAAATTAAAATGGAAAATATTGTATTAGCTAGTCTTAGGTTATGAAAGAGTTAAACCATTAAAAGCTCATGCCTGTGTTTTTTACTTGGAGAGTTACCACTATCTTCCAGCCCTAGGTCAGGAATATGAGAAGTGATTTAGTGGACATAGAGGGAAAGTCACTCTTAGGGACAGGTGGTAACTATGTTTTGGTTTTAAGAATATTGGTGGCAAAGTGGGCAGAAAAGCAATTATTTCTGATAAAGCATGAAGAAATATTGATTGTACAACAACATTTATTTATATAGCACATAATGTAGCTCAAAGTGCTTTACATGATGAAGAAAAGAGGGGAAAAAAAAGACAAAGTAAGAATTAAAATAAAACCACACTAATTAACATAGAATAAGAGTAAGGTCCGATGGCCAGGGCGGACAGAAAAAAAAAAAAAAAAAAACTCCAGACAGCTGGAGAGAAATAATAAAATCTGCATGGGTTCCAGATCATGAGACCGCCAAGCCCCCTCTGGGCATGGTATGGATAAATTTTAGGAATGAAGGAATTTAGTTTTTGGAGTGAGATAGTGATGAAAACATGTTCAAGTGCAAAAGAGATATTGATAAGAATTGTAATAAATGTAAGATTTGCCAGATGAAGGGTACACAATTCATTGAACTGAGAATGCTTTTGTGCATCTTTGCAATAAACTCTGCTCTTTGTGCCCATCCTAGAACTGTGAGTGTATACATTGAAGTTACAGCATGTCCATTCTTCACAACAGAAGGAAAAAAAAAATCTGGACAGAACCAGTGACAAAAGTTCTGACAGTGATGCTTTACACCAGGGGTGTCGAACTCTGGTCCTGGGGGGCCACAGTGGCTGCAGGTTTTCATTCTGACCATCTTAATTAGTGACCAGTTATGGCTGCTAATCTACTTCTTTTGCCTTTAGTTTTTTTTTTTCCTTAATTAGCAGCCAAATGATAATGAGACACAAAACGAGCCGATACATGACCAGCTCAACTGTGCCCTTCACACAATTTGTGAAAATAAAGAAAGGTGATGGTCTCGGCAAGGCTGATCTCTCGGCTCACCAGAACATTTTGACGGTATTCTTAGAAAAAGCAGAAAATGAATAGTTTGGAAATGTCTGCCATTTCCCTTTTAATGAATTATTTTTCTATAGAGTTTGTTCCATTAATAGCCTCCAAGTGCTGATGATTAGCAATAGGCAGCTCAGAGTGGCATTGAATGCTAAAGGTGAGCAAAGAGTTGGCTGCCATTTTCATTCATCTGCTCAATGCGGTCACTGATTACAAGCGCAAGAAGGCATGCAAATGAATATGAATAATGTTGCGTCAGTGCCACAATGTTTTCCGAAATGTACAATACAGGTCATAAAATGAGTTATTCCAAATATCATATATACCTGTGTCTCTTTTTTTTCCTCAGTGCGGCTTTGACATCATGGACCATAAGGTGCATACTAATTCAGCGTGAGCAGGAATACACGGTACAACTGATTTAAAAAAAAATAAGTAAATAGATAAAAAAAAAAATTCAAGTGACGGTGAGATAGGAAGAAGCCAGATTAACCAGCGTTTGTGTGTCAGCTTTTATCCATCCAGATCAGAGAATTTACAGTACCATTGTCTCAAAACACCACACACAATTACAGTTAGTCCCAGTATCAGATTTAAAGTAACCACTTCAGATCTGGGGCGGGGGGTGGGTGTTGTATCATGATCGTGACTGAGAGAATAAAAGTGAAAAAAATGCTAATTTTTACAAGTACAGGTGGTCCTCGGGTTACAACATCTCGACATACAACGTTTCGAGTTTACAACGCTCACTCCCATAAAAACTTAAAAAAAAAAAAAAAAAAAAATTGTGACATGAGTGTTTCGGCTTGCGCAGTTAGCATCGTACTTACAGACTACATGGGCGAACGCATTGGAAGAATACACAGTAACGCGGCATATGAGTGAGGGGGTTGGTGAACTAGTTTGGTTGCATGCGGTGTTCTGTTTGAGTTGCTTTGTTTGCCGATGTTTTGGCCCTTATCAGGGCTCCTAAATGAAAGTCAGTCTTCAGATGGTAGCGCTTTGAAGAAGAGGAAGGCCATCACGATGAAAGTGAAATTAGACATTGTAAAGAGATCAGAAGGAATAAAGGTAAGGAGTTTTTTTTTTTTTTTTTTTTTTTTATATATATATATATATAAACACTAATTTTTTGTCAGTTTTTCTGTTACTACAGTGTAGTGTACAGTATACGTCATTTTCCCTTTTCTGTGCCTTGTGTTTTTATGTTCTAGATTATGATTTTGCAAATGTTAGGATAGGTAAGTGACTTAGGCTAGGGTGTGTTTCGACTTAAACCAAAATTCGGGTTACATCACTGTTGTAGGAATAGAACTGTGTTGTAACCCAAGGACCCCCATGTCCCGTTACCTGGGGTGTCCAACTGTGATCCTGGTTAGCCGCAGTGTCTGCAGGTTCTCATTCTAACCATCTTCTTAATTAGTGAGCCGTTTTTGTTGCAGATTCACTTGTTTTGCCTTAGTTTTAATTGACGTGACTCAGACCCCTTAGTTCAGGGGTTCTCATCGTCGGTCCTGGGAACCCACTGTGGCTGCGAGTTTTTGTTTCAACCCGCTTCTGTTTTTAATTGGAATCCAGGGCTGTTATTGCCCAGATTCTTTGTTTTGGGAACAATATGGAATTTAGAAAACTAAGTTCTATTAAAATGTACTAAGCAGTTACATGGAAATAATGTATTTTTTTTTCTTTTGAACAACATCTTCATCTTGATGTTCACTCAATTTTTCCAGGTGTTCTAATTGTTTAATCCATTGTTTTCTAATTAGTGGGTCTAATGATAAAGTAGTTGCAGCCTTTCATGATTCAGTGTCCTTTTCCTGGGTGTCTGCTCTGCTAGTTTTTAATTGTCTTTAATAAGATACAACAAAAGGGGGAAAACTGCACAGAGAAAGGGCAAAATATAAAGAAAGCAACCAAAGTGAGTTAAGCATTTAAATCTATAGCAAAAATGGAAATATTTATAAATGTCTTATAATAAATGTAAAACTCATGCCTCTGTGCTTTCTTAATATAAAAAGAGAAGAGAAAAAAACTGCTAATTAATTGAGATCAGTGTTAGCACTGATTATGAATCTGGTTGAAGCAAAAATCTGAAGCGACAGTGGGCCCCCAGGACCGACTTTGAGAACCACTGCCTTAGTTGTTTCTTTTTCCTTTAATTAGCAGCCAAACAATAATGAGACACAAAACGAGCCGCCACATGACCAGCTCACCTGAAAAAAAAGAAAGGCGATAGATCAACCCTACAGAGACCATAAGCTCACCAAAACATTTTGACAGTGTTCTTAGAAAAAGCAGAAAATCAGCAGTTTTGGAAATGTCTGCTGTGGCAGAATGAGAGCAACAACAAGCTGTGGAATTAAATAACGGACTTAGTTAACTGCAAGAGTCGGTTTCTCATTAAGAAATTGGTTGGGATGAAAATGGTTGGAGTTTGAAGCCCCAGTGTACCTGGTTATCTGATAGCTCATTTCATGTCTCATTTCTGTTTGGCTGCCATTTAATAAGGAAACAAATCAATTCAGAGGACTGCCTTCATTTTAATAGCCCCATTTTTAAGGATTCAAAGGGACTTAATTAGCAGTGAAAACTGATCACTGAGTAGGAAAAGGGTTAGAATGAAAACCTGCAGCCACTGCGGTCCTCCAGGCCTGGAGTCCAACATCCGTGCTTTACATTGTTGTCACCTGTATTATGCTAACCACTAGTGCTGGGCGGTATACTGGTTCATACCGAAAACCGTTTTTTATTTTTGTTATGATATGGATTTTTCTTATACCGCAACACCAATTTAAATTGCCTAAACAACGTTCAGAACGTGGCGCAGCAGGAAACTGTTTAAGGGGGGACCTTTTTCACTGCTACACCGCTAAACGGATACAATGGAGTATATGCGTTAGTGGAAGTGTTGTGCAGGGGCTCTTTTTTAACTGCTACACTGCTAAATAGGCATGCAACGGAGTACATGCAGTAGTGGAGGTATTGCGAGGTGAAAATGGACAGAGAACATCCGAAACTGAAGCTGTAGCAGACGATAAAGTTGGACATGATGACATAGAAGAACTTTTGCCGAAAAAAAGGAGTCACGTCTGTTTCCTGGAGATACTTTGGTTTTAAAAGGTCGAATGTAGACCATTATGTTCAAATCTGTGAATACTGTTTCTGTACTACTGGATAATACTGCAAGCCAAGTTGTACTTGTTTTATTTTTTTTTCCAATACAGTTTAATGTACCTGGGTACTGTGTAATAGAGTGACAACATGTTGACTTTATTCTTGACATTTCTACTTGATTCTCGCCGTTTGTCAATATTAAAGTCGACATGTTGACTTTATTCTCGTAATTTGTCATTAAAGTAGAACATCGTAAACTAAACTTCATCGTAAATTGAATATTTAATTTTCTAGATTTTCTCAAACCCCGTCATAAGTTATGTAGCACATTAAATGCTTTGTGTTAAGTGTTCCCCTAGCCATGTTAAATCGGTACGTGCTTCTTAAACTGACTTCTTCTTGTACTGAGGAGGCACCGGCAGCGATCGCCGCAAAGAATGCATTCACTTCATGATATTCCTGCTCCCTGAACATTTAGAATGCTAAGATAAATACTTGATATCATTTTCATGATGAAATGCATTAAAGCATGTATTAATCATGTGGGGGCACGGTGGTGTGGAGGTTGCACTGCTGCCTCTTAGCAAGGGGGTCTCAGGTGTACCCTGCCTTGAATTTGCATGTTTTTCTGGTGGGTTTACTCGGCGTGCTTCAGTTTCCTTTCAAAGTCATGTAGGAGGTGGGGTTTTGTTATGCTATATTGACCTTGTTAGTGTATGTTTTAATCGTATTCACCTTGCGATGTGCTGGCGTTCAGGATATGCTCCTGCCTCGCACACAATGCTTGTTGGGATGGGTGCAACCCTGAATGGATGGCATAATTAAACATGTATAACTTAGACCACAGAGTGTTCAGAACTAAAAAAAAAAAAAAAAAAAATCTAAGTTTATAACTAGTTTTAATTTCACAAAGACATTTATCAAGGGAGCAGTACTACCGCAACACTACCGTGCAAGTTCAATACCTGCTTTAATGCATGTCATCCTGAAAATGATATCAAGTATATATCTTGGCATTCTAAATTTTCAGAGAGCAAGAATATCATGAAGTGAATGTCTTCTGTGCGGTGATCGCTGCTGGTGCCTCCTCTAAGTGCGGAGGAAGTCAGTTTAAGAAGCGCGCAGACTGGGTCAGGGAACACAACACAAAGCATTTAATGTGCTACGTTAACTTATGACGGCGTTTGAAAAAATCTAGTAAATTAAACATTGATTTTAGGATGAAGTTTAGTTCACGACATTCTACTTATAAAATTGAGAATAAAGTGGAAATGTCAACTTCAATCTCGACATAAACGTCAAGATTAAGGTGGAAATGTCGAGAATAAAGTCAACATGTCGACTTTATTCTCGACATAGTGTTTTTTTTGTTTTTTTTTCTTCCCTGTGTCCATATTTTTTTCCTTCACCGTAGCCCTTATGATTCTGTAGGACTATACCACAAATAGCATTATAAATGCAAGTTGCAGTTTTATTATTTATGTATATAGCTTAGCTTGAAGTAAGGTCCATATTAATGCAATTTGCCTAAATGATGGTTTAGTTGGTAAAGATGTCATCACCAAGTTGCACTTGTTTTATTTTATTTTAATTTGGTGAATACTGTGCAATGCACCTGGGCTTTGAAGTCTTGGAAGTAATACTATTATTACTGGAAGTTGCACTATTTATTGTATTGTTATTATTAGTTTAAATATTATGCAGTTTAATGATGGTAAAGTTGTTTAAAAAGTCACTTTAACGTGTCAGTGGACAGAGATTGTTAACATTAACAAAGTGTAGTTGGTTTACAAAAAATATTTACTAATTATTCCTTTTCTAAGACATGTTCATTGCAATACAACTTTTGACAAGCACCTCTAGATATTTTACTAAGTCTAAATGCCTCTTTGGATTGTTGAAAATATGTTGTCAAAATTTTAGTTTAAGTTGTTTGCAAAATTTGTTCAATAAAACGGTTCTATATTTTGACTGCAACTGTCATGCAATGTGATTCCTTCTCTTCATTAGTGCCACCCCCTTGAAAACTGTCACTTTATATGGCCATGCAAACCTGTACTAATACTTGTGTGCACACTAAAATGTGTTTTTGTACAATTCTCATGACAGTGGAATAGGTTATTTTTAGCCAGTCTACTGCAGTAATTGCAGTGGAAAATGTGGTTAACATCCACACATGCATGGGGATAAAAATACTGTTGAATACCGTGAAACCGGGATAATTTTTAAAAAAACTGTGATCTAGAATTTTGGTCATACCGCCCAGCACTACTAACAACAAGCTTTCTCTTTCACAAGCACTAATTAGTGGTAAACAGCAAAATGTTAAACTCTACTAAAAAGTCTTGAGTAAACCCCAGCCTATTTAAACTCCCACACTATTAAGCTTGGCCTAGGGTGCAAAATAACCTAGCACTGGCACTGCCTGGATAGCATCTTTTGCCTCTTTGAAAACTCTCCTGTAACATCCCTCTGGTACTATTTGCTGTTGAATCACAGTGTTTCATACTTGCATCATTTTGATGTTATCCACATCTTTCTGTTGTTCAGTTTTATAAATGTTTAAATAGACTACTTGTTTCACCTCTATGCTGCTCCTTGTTCTCACAAATATTACATTGGGCAGTATTTTTACATCTGTGAAAAGCAACACCACAAAATGCTTAGTCAGTCATTGTCCTACACAGTCTGCGCTGGTGCTAGGGGTGGTATTGTGTGGTGGTTTTTTTTTTTTTTTTTTTTTTCTTCCTTTTTTCTCTGTCCCTTCTGTTGTAGAGAATAGATATGCTATAACTTCAAAGTATACACACCGAGTCCTGGGTTGGGCATGCAAAATTGACTTTATTGCAAAGATGCACAAAAGCCGTCTCAGTTCAATGAAGTAAGCGCCCTTTGTTGGGCAATCATACATTTATTACAATTCTTATCAGTATCTCTTTTGCACTTGAACATTTTTCATCATTATCTCACTCCAAAAACACAAATCCTTTATTCTAAAATGTATCCATACCACCAATATGTTCTCATTCTTTACCAGAAATAATTGTTTTTCTGCCCCCATAGTTTGCCACCATTATACTTAACACCAAAACATAGTTATCACCTGCCCCTAATGGTCGGTTTATACTTAACACTCGGAACATGTAGGTGCATGCATCTTGGCTGCCGTGTGTTTCCAGCATTGATTTCACACATCATCTGAGCATGTCATCTGAAATTAACGTGATGCATGCGTGAGTTGCAGTACCAGTAAAAAAAATCTGAGGGTTCAGTGTGTTCAAGTTGGAACACGACAACACAGAGTCCCTGTTTACTATCAACATGTGACAGCAAACAACTTTGCAGATTCTACAGTATCAGTGTGTGTGTTTTTAATAATTGATGAATGGTTTGATGTGATGAAGCAAATCATCAAACTTAAAAATTGTGTTTGTGGTGCTTTGCTTCATCTATAAATATAGAATGACGGAGAAAATGTGAGGCAAGAAGTCTTAAGACCAAATATCCAATAAACATTTTCATAAAAGGTGTAACAAAACAAGTATGCTTTTCTTCAAGAATATAACCAGAAGAACAATAAATTGTTTAACACTAGAATTACCAGAGCCTACACGAAAACCCGTAGATCCGGCCCACCTTAAATCCTATCGCAACTCTCCGTCAGCGTCTTTTGTCCTGTAAATGTGCCGATAAAGGTAAGCAGCCTGCTATTCCATCCCCCCCCCCACCGCCTCGGACCGTGCACAAAGTTCTCCCAGCTCATGCCTTGATTATCTGGGAGTGAAGTGCTGGAGGTTTAGAGTGGAAATAATAGATCATTATTTGGTACACATGCATTTCATGTGTGTTTCGTTTCTACAATAATCTGTGTAAACACATTGTTAAAACATAAACGTTTTTCATATTTTAGTAGTACAGTAAATGACAAAATGTTGGCATAAACTGTATAATGTGTGAAGCCTGAAGTCCAAAGATCAAATAAACACTTTCAGAAAAGGTTCAAGGACAATGCAACAGCTTCCGTGGCATAGCGGTAAGATCTGGTGACTTGTAATTCCCGGTTCGATCCCGACTGACTCCTATATTTTCTGTTTTCAGTAGTGAGCTGCTCTTATTGTTAATATTATACAGTGTATACATACAACTGGCTTGTGTCTGTAACAGATGGTGTACATTTATAGTACTTGCAAAAGTTACGTGTGTTTTTTTTTTTTTTTTTTTTTTTTTCTTTTCATTTTATTCTCTCAGTCACGGTAATGATGCATACTACTGCCTCCCCCCCAGGGATCTGATGGTGTTAGTTTTTATTTGAAACTGGGAATAACTGTAGATGTGAGTGGTGTTTTGAGGCAATGGAACTGGACATTCTCTGATCTGGATGGATAAAAGCTGACACACAAACACTGGTGAATCTACCTTCATTGTATCTCACCGTCACTTGATTTTTTTAATTCAGTTTTATTGAGTGTTCCTGCTCACGCTGAATTAGTATGCACCTTATGGTCTATGAAAAACAGAGACATAGGTATATCTGATAATTGGAATTATTCATTTTATGACCTGTATAGTACATTTCGGGGAAAACATTGTGGCACGGATGCAACATTTATTAATATTATTCATATTCCTTCGCATAACATCTTGCGGTTGTAATCAGTGACCGTGTAGGTTTTTTTTTTTTTTCCTCCTCCCCCTATCTTGCCAATCTCCACGTTGCTATATGGTGCCGTTTCTTTTGTACTCCAGGACATGCAGAGGAAAGAATAGTACAGAGTGGTCAGTTCAGCGCTATATGCAATCATCATATTCAAATGTTAACAGTTCACACACACGCAAGGACCGTCCTTTCTACATTTACATGTATACCTGTTGCAATGCACACAGATTGGGGGGGGGGGGGGGGCACGCATCGCTCATTACAACTGCAAGATGTTATGCGAATGAATATGAATAATATTGCATCCGTGCCACAATGTTTTCCGAAATGTAATGTACAGGTCATAAAATCAATAATTCCAAATATCATATGTACCTATGTCTCTGTTTTTCATAGACCATAAGGTGCATATTAATTCAGCGTGAGCAGGAACACTCAATTAAACTGAATAAAAACAAAAAAAATCAAGTGACGGTGAGATACAAAGAAGGTAGATTCACCAGCGTTTGTGTGTCAGCTTTTATCCATCCAGATCAGAGAATGTCTAGTTCCATTGCCTCAAAACACCACTCGCATCTACAGTTATTCCTAGTTTCAAATATAAACTAACCGCGTCGTATCCCTAGGGCGGTAGTATGTATTGTGATCGTGACTGAGAGAATAAAAGTGAAAAAAAATGGTAACTTTTACAAGTACTATAAATGTACACCGTCTATTACAGACGCAATCCAAATGTATGTGTGTACTGTATAATATTAACAATAAGAGCAGCTCACTACCGAAAACAGAAAATATAGGATTCAGTTGGGATCAAACCGGGAACTCTTGATTACAAGTCGCCAGATCTTACCGCTACGCCACGGAATCTGTTGTATCGTCCTTGAAACTTTTGGGAAAGTGTTTATTTGATCTTTGGACTTAAGGCTTCACACATTTATATAGTTTATGCCAACATTTTGTCATTTACTGTACTACTAAAATATGAAAAACGTTTGTTTTAACAATGTGTTTACACAGATTATTGTAGAAACGGAACACACATGAAATGCATTTGTTCCAAATAACGATCTATTATTTCCACTGTAAACCTCCAGCACTTTACTCCCAGATAATGAAGGCATGAGCTGGGAGAACTTTGTGCACGGTCTGTGGCGGTGGGGGTGGAATGGAATAGTAGGCTGCTTGTCTTTATCGGCACATTTACAGGTCAAAAGATGCTGCCTGAGAGGTGCAATGGGATTTAAGGTGGGCCAGATTTACGAGTTTTTTCGTAGGCTCAGGTAATTCTAGTGTTAAAATGTTGCTGAAGCCCAACTATCAGTCGGTACAAAGTAAAAGACTTTTGCATGCGTGTGTGTTTGCATGTTTCATTTTCAAACAGTTGTCACAGTGGTAATGCTGCTCCATCACAGATCTGCGCTGATAGCGCAGTGGATAAGCTACTGCTTAGCAATCTTGAGGTAATAGGTTTGAATCCCGCATTGTCTCTGCATTTAGCCTTTTGAGTAGTGAGCTGCTATTATCATTATCATCATATAACAAAAACATACATTTGATGGTACTTGTAAAAGATGTCACTTTTCCTCATACACGTACATTCACAACAATATATCGTTTGAACAATTTTTTTTTAATTCAGTTTTATTCTTGGATGTTGATGTGAACGTCCATGTGCAAGGAAAAGTAACCATAGACACTGCAGTGTCTGTTTTGCTCAACAAGACACCAAGAAGAAATGATTGACCTGTGTTTGTCTACTTTTATCCCTTCAGCTCTAACTTTTACAAGTACCATAAATTTACACAGAATGTTACAGACTCAAATCAAATGTATGTTTTTGCTATATGATGATGATAATGATAACTGCTCAAAAGTCTAAATTCCTGATTCAAACCTATTACTTCAAGGTTGCTAAGTGGTAGCTTATCCACTGCGCCCTCTGCACAGATCCACGACAGAGTAGCATTACTGCTGTGACAACTGTTTGAAAATGAAATGCACAAACGTATGCAAATGTCTTTTATTTTATAGCGACTGATAGTTGGACTTCAGCAACATGTCAAATGAGCAATTTTTTTTTTTTTTTTTTTTTTTTTTTTTTTGTAGTAAAAGCATAATTGTTTTGTTACACCTTTTGTGAAAGTGTTTCTTGGATATTTGGGCTTCAGTCTTCACACATCCTACACTTCACGTCAAAATTATGTCGTTTTTACTATAACATATGAAAACCTTTTCCATTTTAGCTGTGTGTTCAGCATTTCTTGCCTTGCATTTCCTCTGTCATTCTATATTTCTACAGATCATTGTAGACACAGAACATGCATGAAATTTATGCATTTCAAATCATGGTATTTCATTACCTATTCAATTCCTTACAAATGCATTGCCAGATAAACACTTCAACACAGACTTCAGCTGTGAGGATTGCAACAGGGCCATGCCTTCATCTGACTGAATGGGGGGCTGGAGGTGTAGGAGGCTGCATTCTGCTTATCTGTACATTTGCAAAACAAAAGCATGCTATTAGCACAGTGATAAGGAATTATGAGCTTCTTGGCGTATGTCAGGAAAGGTTAAGAAGCTCGGGGACAGCAAAAGAAATCGTAAGCTTTAGGGATTCTAGTGTTAAGGCGCCGTTTCTGAAGTCATGTTAGCTTTTCCACTGTTCCTGATCATTTGCTAGAGTCACGTATCTTGTTTCTCTCCATGAGTTCCTCTCCTTCTGCATGGCTCAATTTGGCCAATGATCTATGAGTCTCTGCCTGTCTCCTGGAACCTTCTTAGGCTTGTAAAATGCAACATGAATATTCCAGGGTTTCATAGAATGCAGAGCTCCGTGTACCTCTGAAATTTCTCTGTCAATCACCCATCCAGCCCTGCCTATCTTCAGGGTAATATATTAGCTCATGTAGAGTGAGAGGGCAATGTATAAATCTGCACATTACATCATGCATTGTAAGGGCATTCAAAATTCGGTGCAAAATTCAAGAAATGCTTGGTTGTGACTTACCCAAATCATTGCTATTGCAAAGCTGTGTTGTGTGTGTAATGTTACCAACACTTTAATTTTGGCTGACAGCACATAGCTTCTCTGCATAGATGGAGTGTTCATATAACATTCAGTATTGGTTGCATATTATTCAGTTTCTGTCAAACTGGTACCTTTTTATGACTTTTTATTGTTGTCCAGTATTTCCAAAACATTCAGCCTTTCCTGGGATGTGCATGACAATCTCTGCCTGATCACAATCTTCTGGCAACCACTTATGAATTTTGACAGTTCTCAAGCTCCCCTAAATCCTGGTGAAGTTGCAAGTAGTTTAATAAAATGGAAGAATTGATAAAATGCTTTTACTCCTAAGAGTAGAAACCACTTTGCGTCACTCTTAAATTTTTGATCCAGTCAGGACTGTGTTTTCGTACCCTTGAGACACTTTATAAATACGGTCATAGTACAAGTTTCAGCTGTACTCAATGTGTTATTTCTGGCCATTCTGACTTAGGTCTTCTGTTGGTCCGAGTGTACTTCTTATGTTGCACCACTTTTAATCCCTCAGTTTATTTTTCCAATCATTTTTAACATGCTTATCCAGTTTATGGTTGTGTGGAATCTGTGCCTTTCCTAGCCTCTTTTGAGACATGGTGGGCCCT
Organism: Erpetoichthys calabaricus; assembly: GCF_900747795.2. NCBI lineage: Eukaryota > Metazoa > Chordata > Cladistia > Polypteriformes > Polypteridae > Erpetoichthys > Erpetoichthys calabaricus. The sequence continues at coordinate 17,028,940 of NC_041411.2, read as the reverse complement.
AATTCTGGACAGGATGCTTGACTTAATGCTACAATATTCTACAGTCAGTTTAGTGATTGAGGATTCTAATACACTCATTAGAAATGGCATATCAAACCTTTCTTTTGAAAAAGCCATTATTCTGTAACTGTTACCTTGCAGTCAGACGAATCACCCATGCAGCAGGAGCTGGCAGTCAGTTTCTTGAAACTGAACAATGTCAATGCTGATAAAATCCATAAAGTCTCGATTGTTCTCACTAAAACAATTGTAGAAATCTTTAATGGCATAATAGCAGTCTGATAATCCAAAATATGCGATCCGTCCGCCTGTTCAAAACGCAGTTTATGAGCTGTGCAGCTGTTGTGCCCAAAAGGTTAATGTAGCACCCCAACACTGATAAGTGTCATGAAACGTGTGTTAAACAAATGTGTCAGTCATTAAACCATTACTTAAAAAGACAGACCTAGACCCACACATACTAAATAATTTATAGGCCTATTTCAAATTTACCCTTTCTCTCTAAAATACTAGAAAAAGTAGTTGCCAATCAGCTTCATTCAAACCTTACACATTACAATTTACAGTACTGTGCAAAAGTTTTAGGCAGGTGTGAAAAAAATGCTGTAAACAAAGAATGCTTTCAGAAATATAAATAATAATTGTTTATTGTTTATCAATTTGCAAAATGCAAAGTGAGTGAACAAAAGAAAAATCTAAATCGAATCAATATTTGGTGTTACTACATTTTGCCTTCAAACCAGCATCAATTCTTATAGGTACACTTGCACAAAGTCAGGGATTTTGTAGGATTATAGTCCGGTGTATGATCAACCAGTTATACCAAACCGGTGCTAATGATCATCAATGTCACACGTAGGTTGAAACACAGTCATTAACTGAAACAGAAACGGCTGTGTAGGAGGCTTAAAACTGGGTGAGGAACAGCCAAACTCTGCTACCAAGGTGAGGTAATGGAAGACAGTTTCATGTCATGGCAAGATTGAGCACAGCAACAAGACACAAGGTAGTTCTACTGCATTAGCAAGGGGTCTCCCAGACAAAGATTTCAAAGCAGACTGGGGTTTCAAGATGTGCTGTTAGAGCTCTTTTGAAGAAGCACAAAGAAACGGGCAATGTTGAGGATCGTAGACGCAGTGGTTGGCCAAGGAAACTTAGTGCAGCAGATGAAAGATACATCAAGCTTATTAGCCTTTGAAATCGGAAGATGTCCAGCAGTGCCATCAGCTCAGAACTGGCAGAAACTAGTGTGACCCAGGTACACCCATCTACTGTCCAGAGAAGTCTGGCCAGAAGTGGTCTTCATGGAAGAGTTGCAGCCAAAAAGCTATACCTCCGATGTGGAAATAAGGCCAAGCGACTCAAGTATGCACGAAACATAGGAACTGGGGTGCAGAAAAATGGCAGCAGGTGCTCTGGACTGATGAGTCAAAATTTGAAATATTTGGCTGTAGCAGAAGGCAGTTTGCTCGTCGAAGGGCTGGAGAGCGGTACAATAATGAGTGTCTGCAGGCAACAGTGAAGCATGGTGGAGGTTCCTTGAACATTTGGGGCTGCATTTCTGCAAATGGAGTTGGAGATTTGGCCAGGGTTAATGGTGTTCTCAATGCTGAGAAATACAGGCAGATACTTATCCATCATGCAATACCATAAGGGAGGCGTATGATTGGCCCCAAATTTATTCTGCAGCAGGACAATGACCCCAAACATACAGCCAAAGTCATTAAGAACTATCTTCAGCGTAAAGAACAACAAGAAGTCCTGGAAGTGATGGCATGGCCCCCACATAGCCCTGATCTCAACATCATAGAGTGTGTCTGGGATTACATGAAGAGACAGAAGGGTGTGAGGAAGCCTACATCCACAGAAGATCTGTGGTTAGTTCTCCAAGATGTTTGGAACAACCTACCAACCGAGTTCCTTCAAAAACTGTGCGCAAGTGTACTTAGAAGAATTGATGCTGTTTTGAAGGCAAAGGGTGGTCATACCAAATATTGATTTGATTTAGATTTGTCTTTTGTTCATTCACTGCATTTTGTTGATTGATTGAAAATAAATGATTAACACTTCCATTTTTGAAAGCATTCTTTGTTTACAGCATTTTTTTCACACCTGCCTAAAACTTTTGCATAGTACAGTATTTGAGAAATTCGTCTGGTTTCCGCACTGATCATAGTACAGAAACGGCACTAACGCGGGTTGTAAACGACACTCTGATATCCTCTGTTGAAGGAAACTCCACTGTAATTATGTTAGACTTATGTAGCATTTGACACCATTAACCATTCTATTTTACTGCACAGGCTAGAAAATGATGTTGGGCTTACAGGCACTGTGCTCGCTTGGTTTAGTTCTTTATCAAATCGATTTCTAATATGTAGAGAAATGTGCTGACAGTACTCCATCATTATACACAGAAGTGAGATATGGTGTCCCGCAGGGCTCAGTACTGGGACCTTTTACTATTCTCAATTTATATGCTTCCACTGGGATCAATCATTAGGAAACCTAATGTTAATTTTCACTTGTATGCAGATGACTCCCAGTTATACCTTTCTTTAGATTGAATGAAGTTTCTCCAATGTTGTCTTTTAATTAGTTGTGTTAGTGAATTAAAGGAGTGGATGGATGAGAACTACTTGTCTTTAAACACAGATAAAATAGAGATGTTAATTGTTGGAGGGAATGACGCGGATAACAACAATTTTCTGTCATCATTTAACTCTGTTGGAATCCCATTAATTTTACTGAATCAGTCCGCAATCTAGGAGTTAACTTTGACTCTAGCATGTCATTTAAAGCGCATATTAAAAAATTGCCCAAAACATGTTTCTTCCATCTTAATGTTGGGAAATTAAGGCGCTTTCTAAATAAACAGTATTCTGAGAAATTAATTCATGCATTTATTTCTAGTAGGATTGACTACTGCAATGCAATGTTCACTGGATGTTCAAACTGTTCTTTATACAGCCTCCAGTTAATCTAAAATGCTGATGCAAGAATTATTACAAGAACAAGAAAATAAGAACACTTCAGTTCTTAAACCCTTACACTGGCTCCCTGTTAAGTTTAGGGCAGATTTCAAAATCCTCCTTTTAACATATAAAGCATTAAATGGCCAAGGTCTGGCTTACTTGTCTGAACTTTATCATGACTTACAAACCTGAGTGCACATTAAGATCTCAAGATGCCGGTCTGCTTATGATTCCAAGAATTAATAAAATAACGGTGGGAGGTTGAGCTTTTAGTTACAGAGCCCCTAAACTGTGGAATGGTCTGCCTGCTACTATAAGAGATACCCTTTCAGTCTCAGCTTTTAAATCCCGGCTGAAGACTCACTACTTCAGGTTTAGCATATCCAGACTAGAGCTGCAAATTAACTGTACAGACTGCATCTCTGTTGTTAGTCATTACCACTAAAACATAAGTAACGTAATAGTTATAATTTGATACTAACCCTCCCCTATTCTGTTTCTCTTCTCGGTACTCAAATGTGGCACTTGGTGCCACGACTCACCTGCCAAGTTGTTTTGCCTGCCTAAGGCAAAGTCATCCCTGATGGAGGATCACAGGAATCGTGGGAAAGAGGGGTCCTTTCATCAGATTAACACTATTTCAACTGTAGAATGGCCAAATGGGGGAGGCAGCTTGATGAATGAGGTCTCCAGGACTCTAAACAAATCCAAATCATATTATGTGATATCATCATCTACTGTTAAATTCTGCTCCGTACTTGTTAAATTTTTATTTTTATACTGTATTGAGGATTTGTTCTGTTCTGTGTATTGTATTGTATTGTATTGACCTCCTCCTTTTGACAGCCACTGCACGCCCAACCAACCTGGAAAGGGGTCTCTCTTTGAACTGCCTTTCCCAAGGTTTCTTCCATTTTTTTTCCCTACAAGGGTTTTTTGGGAGTTTTTTCCTGTCTTCTTAGAGAGTCAAGGCAGGGGGGCTGTCAAGAGGCAGGGCCTGTTAAAGCCCATTGCGGCACGGGGCTATACAAAAAAATAAATTGTGTTGTTAATACCGTAGACCCCGCGAAGTCGCGGGTCAGAATTCGCGGCCTCAGTCATTCATGGATTTTTCCTTAGAACCTAACTAATAATTGTTATCGGAAACCGCAAATATCCTCTGCAATTTTTATGGTTTTTTTTGTAGCAATACTGTACTGTAGAGAGAACAGGAAGCAGCTGTAGAGAAAACCGCGACTTGTGATAGTGAAAGTAGCCAATAGAATTTGAAACTGCAACTCTCAGCAGTCCCTGCATTGGCTCTGATTGGTCTTCTGCTGAGGGTGCTGGAGCTGTTGAGGTCAAAGGATGTCAGTGCGGCTTTTAAAAAAGGGGGCCGGTGACCAAAAGCAAAAAAAAAAAAAAAAAGTTTTTGTCATTTGTGTTTCAAGTTCCTGTCTGTCTGCCTTCTGTTGGGTTACCTGTACTTATTCATTTTGTCCTGGATCATTTCGTGCGTCTGGATTGTCTGCCATCTGCCTGTGTACATGAGGACTGTAAGTGGATTCATGGCCATCCTGCAAAGAAAGGAGCGCTCCTGAACCATCCACCCGTCTTCACCATTTCAGGAATTATCGGTAGGACTATCTTTACATTCCCATTCAACGTGCGGATCTCTGGACTATCTATTTTCATCATTACATTTCATTTGTTGCCGTTTTTTCATGATTTACTGTGTGTGTTTTGTTGTATTTAATGTGCAATCGCCGTAAGGGGAACAAGGGTGGTATCGTTTTCTTATTTCATTTGTTTTCATTTACATTCTTTATTTGCTGTTTTGATTACTGGTTTGCTTTGTTTTTGTCTCTCAAGGCTGGGTGCGTCCCTGGAATCTTCACCATAAAAATAAATAAATCACCGTCTTCTCGATTTGCGGCTTCTCGCGTGATGCTAAGCTTACTTAAAAGCCTGAGCACCACGTGTCCTTTTTGGCTGATTGCTTTGTTTCTCTCTCCTCCCCCAGACATTCTCTGCTCCTGTTTGGGGGGGTGTGCTCCCCTATAATGTTTATCTATCGTTTAATCGATAACTAACTGCATGAGACATGTTTGTTTGAATAAAGTTCCTGTCTCTACAATCTCCTGTGTTTCTGTGCGATTTTGTGACACAAGCTGCATTAAGACTAGCCTGCAAGCATCTGTGCTTACCTCTGTGTGCTTTCGTGCAGACAGTTTAAGCGCAGTTGGCTCATTGATTTACATCCATGGCGTCCGTTGCACTTTGTACATATTGTTCCAGTAGTTTTTTAAATAGTTTTTACAGTTCATTAGCAGTGTGTAAAATGATCAGTGTTGCAGTGCAGTAATTGTGATGCTCTTTGCATGAAAAAAAAAGTGTTCCATTAAAATTTCACTTTTTCTTTAATTGTGACGTTTACTTAAAGTGCAGCAAAAATTATTTGGCGTCCAGGGATGCATTAATCCCCAAGTATGTGGCTGTTTACCGGTTGCCAAAACGAGCTGCACCGTCTAAGGCTTCTGGCAATGAAAACGCGCTTGCATGGGGGCATATTTAGGGTTTAAACTATGAAAATAGGCATTTTTTAACCACATCCAAAATTCAGTTTTTCACAATTTGCGAGTGCTCTAGGAACGTAACCCCTACGAATTTTGGGGGTGTACTGTATACCATCCTGTAGGATATCGAAAACACTATGCAATTATTGAAGTTATCTTATAAGTATTGCTTAAATTATAAACATGCATTATAAGCTAGTGTTAAAAAGGAAACTGCAGACTGTGTACACAAATAACACTAAAATATAAAGAGCTCTAACTTAAAACCAAATTCATTTGCTCTATTCCAATTTATCTTTGCAATGAGAAGCATGCCTCTGTTACCTTCCTGTGAGTACTGGCCATACTTTAGGAAGGTATTAATTGGATAAGTGTGGATTTAAAATGAGACAACTTCTTACATGACAAATAAATACATATAAATTAATTGGGTTAAAGTAAATAAAATGTCTAAACTTTTGTTTAAAACTAGTCAAAACAGGCAAAACATTTTTTTTTTTTTTCTTTTAAACCCTGATCAAGTTTAAAGGAAAAAATGTTATTATAATAATAATAAAACAGAAGGGAAATGAGTTTTTGCAAGAAGCAGAATGTGCCTGATGTGCGTGAATGGAGGCTGTGTTTTTCAGGAACTATTATGGTAAAGTGTGTGTTGGCACAGTGGGTAGTATTCTTGCCTGGTTATAGGAAGTAAAGGTTCAAGCATGTATGTTTTCCTTGTCGAGTCCGTATATTCTTTGTGACTGCATAGCTTTTTCTGGGACTTCTTTCTTGTGGTGGAATTGTGCCGTGTGATTTCCCGATGGTTGGTTGGATTCACCTTGTTGTCGCTGAATTGGATCGCCACGGAAATATTTTTCCTCGATTGCCGCTGAATCGGTTCGTCACGGAGTTTCCATGATCTGAAGACCAGCGCAGTATGAACGGAGTTAGATGTGCTCCTAATTTGATGAAAGTAATACTAGCTTTCGTCCTGAGAAGTTGTCTGATTGTCGTGTAAGTTGCAACACTGACTATGTTAGTAATATAAGACCACAGGAGAAAGAGAGAATATATTCACCTCTGCAGACGAAATTAAGAAGATCTCCACCTATACCACTGGTGGGATTTAGTGATCACTATTTAGTAACACAATGTTTACTGTAATTGTCCGTCCAATTATATCGTAACTTATCATTATCAAATTTATTATTGTAAATATTTATTTGCGCTTGTATATTAGACGAATAAAACGGGAACTACATCGGCACTACACCCCACATTTCCACAGAAGTTCCTAAGGAGCTGTATACACTGTGAGGAGGGATCAAGTACCGTTTAGTTTTGTGAATAAGACCTTCAAGAATTGTTTTTGTCAGAGATACAGTGACAAAGGGTGGCATGTAACATATGTTTAATATGTCACTGTCCTCTGTACAAATATATTTTATAAATCTACTTTTTTTTCGATTCACATGCACAATTGATAGAGATTTAGCAAAGGGGCCCATCATTTAGAACTGCTAGGCAAAGCATAAGACAGGACAGATAAAGACAGCTAGGGAAATGTGCACTATTTTTCATCTGTCAGAGTCTGCAGGAAATGGTATCCTCTTTGACTTGTTTGGAATTGTATTATTCATCTAAGTGGGGGCCTGCACATGAAAAAGGAGTATAAAGCCTTGGAACATTGCCCGACACAACTTTGAAGCCAACGGACGGATGGGATATAATGTCATCCGATCCGGAAAATCCTTCCAACGCAGTGACGAAAATGACACTCTATACATTGGGCCCCCACTCCCGAAGTTTTGTCATGGCTTCCTTCATCTGTTATGCCGCGTAATCCATCATTAAAAAAAGCTAAGTTATTTCTTCTATGTGATTTCTTACCGCCGTATCACTGAGGGAGGGATATCGCCTTTTTATATTATACTATATAGTTTCAGGTTGTGTAACATGCTGCAATTAAAAAAGAACTTATTCCAACAAGGGAGCTAGTGCCTCCTGCTGGATACAGTAACCGGTGTTAAATAAGAAGTTATGGAGTGTCCACAACTAAAATACATTGTCCATGATGATGTGCATGTTCAGTAATTGTAAGATTTTTGAAGTTTCCCTCTGCAATATTTTAAATGACCTCTCAAATGCCTTTCTTGTACAGTTGACCAGTTTTTTTTCGCTCATAATTGCTAATTGAAGAAAGCAAAGGCGAATGTCTGTAAGCACAGGAGAATGGCAGACCGTGCAGAAGAAAAAGCGGGCGAAGCTGCGAAATCCCAGGCCTCCACCATGTCAGAGCATCTGCCTGCAAGAGGGAGCCACTGATGTCCTGAAAGTCCAGAGGAAAATTATGGAAGCCATGTGAGTCCTGAAATACTGAGCTTGTGTATGCTCTGGTTTGGTAAGATTTCCGCCGTGTTTGGTGAGGGAGATGCAGATATGCTGTATACCATTAGGTATTTTTGTAAGAGACATTTTACCCAGCTTCTGTTTGTTCATGTATAGCGTTCTTCACAGAGTACAGGCATAGAACACATGTTTTCAGGGTTAATACAATAAGAGTGATTACTAAATGATACATTTATATGCATAGACACAATACAATTAAACTGATTCCCAAATGATACATGTGATCATTGCACTACAATTAAGATTAGATTAGAGAAACTTTGCTAATCCCAAAGTGGAAAGTTAGATGCATACCCAGCAGAAACTTAAACACATCTACAGATGTGCTGGACAAATATTACAATCAATCAGTAAGATATATAAATAAATTTAATTAATGTATATTGTGTAGAAATAGCAAATGGATGTCGGGTGAAAGTGTTGAATTGCCAGATAGCATTGGGGAGAAAAGATCACCAGAGACACTTCTTGGCACACTGTGGATGAACGAGCCTATGGCAAAAAGTGTTCAAGAGAGCACCTCCTAGAAGGGTTTGGGTAGTAATTTTCATGATGGCATCCGGTTTTGTCACCATTTTATTTTTTCCACAACAACTTCCATTGTGTCTAGGGTTAGCCCTGTGATGGAGCAGGATTTCTTGATACGTTTATTCAGGCCTTGAGCTTCTTTTGAACTCAAGTTGCTTCCACTGGAGATAATAAAGTAACACACTGGCTGCTCCGGATTTGTAAAAGATTTCCAGCAGCTTGCTGGTTACATCAGAAGACCTGAGTCTTCTTTGGGAAGTACAGTCTGCTTTGGCCCTTCTTGTACAGCGCTACTGTGTTGTCAGGATAGTCCAGTTTGGTGTTCATGTGAACACCCACTTCCACATCCTTTTCCATAAAGTTGTTTAGCCTCATTGGCACCTTGGAAGTCCACCACCAACACTTTTTTGTCTTGCTTACATTGAGCTGCAGGCGGTTCTCCCTGCATCACAAGATGAAGTCCTCCACATGCCTTCTATTCTCTGAGACGTCTCCATTATTACTGCAGCCTACAATAGTAGAATTTCTGTAGATGGCAAGCACTGATATTAAGCAGTAAGTCCATTATGTAGAGGGTAAACTGGAAGTGAGATAGGACAGTTCCCTGATTTCCAGTATTACCACCATTTCTGCCACACAGTCCCTGTTGGTCAGGTAGTCCATGATCCAGGAGATTGCCGGGGCATCAAAATGCAGGGTCTTGAGCTTTACCCCCAGTCGATGAGGCAGAATGGTGTTAAAGGCACTTAAACAATCAAGGAACATGTGATTGAGATATGGCTGGTAGACAATGGAGATAACAAAACCCGAGTTCTTTGAGTGAAACTTGCATCAGCTGAACACATCTCCGCTAATTGAAGCTCTTTACTGTGTTCATTTTTGATTTACTGTTGTCGTCATTTCACCATTTTTTTTTTTTTTTTTTTGCTAAGCTGGTGTTCTAATTCAAAGTGAGTTACAAATTGTAATGTGCATAGTATCTTAGTTTCAGTATTTGTACTAGAAGGGTGTTAGTGGATTATTAAGCAGGGGCTCACAAATACCCTTTAAAACTACAGGATTCTTCCTGTTTTGTCCTGTATGCAATTGGAACTGGGTGGAGGTGATCATGTTACTTTAAGACTGAAAAAGAATCTGGTTTCATGCCAAGTCACGCTCCTGGTAGCTTGTGTAACACTAAAATCCCTAAAGTCTACGAAAATATTTTATATTGCTGGGCCACCTTAAATTCTCTTGCACCTCCTCATCAGCGTCTTTGTTTTGCAAATGTGTCAGTCATCACAAACCAAACAGCAGGCACCCTGCTCACTCACCCCCCCTGAGGAGTAAGCTGAAGTCAAGTGAGACCCAAAATTCTCAGAGCTGAAGTCTTTGGAATTGTATAGGGTAAATAATATATATGATATATATATATGATTTGGAATACATACATTTCATGTGTGTTCCGTGCCTACGACGATCTATGTAAATGTAGGATAACAGGAAATGTGAGGCAAGAAATGTTGAACACATAACTAAAACAGATGTGAAGTGTATAATGTGTGAAGACTGAAGTCCAAATATCAAATAAACACTTTCACAAAAGGTATAACAAAACAAGTGCACTTTTAATGAAGAATATAACCGAAAAAAAGGAAATTGTTCAATTTACATGTTGCTGGCAATGTGTAAAAAGTAAAGCTAAACTCTAAATCTATAGATGCGTCCGCTTGGCTGGTGCAGAGGTAAGGACTGCTGTCTCATAATCAAGAGGTTGTGGTTTTGATTCCGGGTATTCCTCAAGTTTACTATTTTGAGTAGTGAACTACTGTTATTGTTACTATTATACAATAAAATCATCCATTTGATTTGAGTCTGTAACAGGCTGTGTAAATTTATGGTACTTTTGAAAGTTAGTGTTGAAGGGATAAAAGCAGATGCACAAATGCAGCTCTGTCATCTCTTTATGGTATCTTGTTGAGCAAACAGACACCACAGTGTCTATGGTGAATTTTACTTTTCCTCTGACATGGACATTCACATCAACATGTAATTCAAATGATTTTTTTATTCAAGAATTCAAGAATAAAACTGAATAATATAAAAAAAATTTGTTCAAATTCATTTTTTTTTCTTTTTTTTTTTTTTTTCAAGAATCCAATAATAATAAAACTGAATAAAAAAATAATTCAAATGACATGTTACTTTTCCTCGCACATGGAAATTCATATCAACATCTTTTACAAGTATCATAAATTTACACAGGATGTTACAGACTCGCATCAAAATTTGTTTTTGTTATGTGATGATAATAATAGCAGCTCACTACTCAAAGCACTAAATACAGAGACGATGCTGGATTCAAACCTATTACTGTGCCATTAGTAAGCGGTAGCTTAACCACTGCACAATCTCTGACAGAGCGGCCTTACTACTGTGACAAGTCGTTGAAAATGAAACACACATGTATGCAAACGTGTTTTACTTTGCACTGACTGATAGTTGGGCTTCAGCCACGTGTCAGCTGAGCAATTTGTTTCTTTAGGTTTATTCTTGTATAAAAGCATACTTGTTTTGTTACAGCTTTTGTGAATGTGTTTCTTGGATATTTGGGCTTCACACATCGTACACTTCAAATCAAAATTATGTTGTTATTACTATAACATATGAAAACATTTACCTTGCATTTCTTCTGTCATTCACACAGATCGTTGTAGACATGGAACACACATGAACATGGCAACAACGTCATGACTTTTCCCAACTTTATGAATCCACTCCCCCAGGATTTGTTTATATCTCTCAACCCCGTGGCTCTGGCCGGGGAGGAAGTCTCACATTAATGTATTATGAGAAATGGAAAGTCTTGCCATTGTCGGTTCCTGCCTTCAGTTCTTTTGAATCTCTTGTGTGTCAATTAAATGGACATACCTGTATTCCTACTATTATAAGAAACTGTTTACGGGCACCTCTAAGCCAAATAATGAATTTCTGAAAGACTTTGCTGTTTTCCTTACACACTTATCTACTGTTTCATCAAACATAATACTTCTGGGGGATTTCAATATACAGTGCATCCAGAAAGTATTCACAGCGCATCACTTTTTCCACATTTTGTTATGATGTGAATCCTTATTCCAAAATGGATTAAATTCATTTTTTTCCTCCCAATTCTACACACAACACTCCATAATGACAACGTGAAAAAAGTTTATTTGAGATTCTTGCAAATTTATTAAAAATAAACAAACTGAGAAAATCACATGTACGCAAGTATTCACAGCCTTTGCTCAATTCGCCCATTCCTCTTTGCAGCACCTCTCAAGCTCCATCAGGTTGGATGGGAAGCATCGGTGCACAGCCATTTTAAGATCTCTCCAGAGATGTTCAATCGGATTAAAGTCTGGGCTCTGGCTGGGCCACTCAAGGACATTCACAGAGTTGTCCTGAAGCCACTCCTTTGATATCTTGGCTGTGTGCTTAGGGTCGTTGTCCTGCTGAAAGATGAACCATCGCCCCAGTCTGAGGTCGAGTGCTCTGAAGCAGGTTTTCATCCAGGATGTCTCTGTACATTGCTGCAGTCCTCTTTCCCTTTATTCTGACTAGTCTCCCAGTCCCTGCCGCTGAAAAACATCCACACAGCATGATGGTGCCACCACCATGCTTCACTGTAGGGATGGTATTGGCCTGGTGATGAGCGGTGCCTGGTTTCCTCCAAATGTGATGCCTGACATTCACACCAAAGAGTTCAAACTTCGGCTGTTGAAAGCCAAAGGCCGGCAACTTGAACGGCTATATAAAAAAAATTGAACTCTTTGTTCACAAAGAGATGTACAAAAAGCATATACTTTATTACAAGGACTGTATTGCCCAAACTAAATCTAACTATTATACTCGCATTATCAGTTCAGTCATTATTTTCAGTACTTAACAATATCACACAACCCCCCAGATTCTTTACCTTCTCACCTTTACTCAACTGAATTTTGTAATTCCCTTATGTCCTTTTTTTTAATGAAAAAATCCAGAAGATTCATCAGTCTCTCTGTACGGATTCCTCCAGTACTTCATTTGAATTTCACCCACCAACTCACTCATTTTCCTCTTTTTGGCTTCCTAGTTTCTCAGAAATCTCAGATCTTGTCTGTAAGTCTAAGCCATCCACCTGTCAATTGGACCCCCTCCCTACAGTTTTGGTCAAACCCTCTCTGGTCCCTCTTATCTCTGCTATAATCCACTCTTCTCTCACTTCTGGTAATGTTGCTTCATCTTTTAAAACTGCTGCAATAATCCCAATACTGAAAAAAACCTGGAGCCGATCCGACTAATTTCAGTAATTTTCGTCCTATTTGTAATCTACCCTTCATTTCCAAAATTCTTGAAAAAATAGTGGCTATTCAACTTCATTCTCATTTATCTCCAAATAATCTGCATGGACAGTTCCAGTCTGGTTTTCATCCCCTCCACAGTACAGAAATAGCACTTATAAAAATTACTAATGACCTTATGGCAGCTGATTCTGGTTTAATTACTATTCTCATCCTCCTTGATCTGAGTGCAGACTTTGACACTATTTGTCACACTACTCTTCTCAATAAATTATCTCCATCCATCCATCCTCTTCCTCTTATCCGAGGTCTGGTCGCGGGGGCAGCAGCTTGAGCAGAGATGCCCAGACTTCCCTCTCCCCGGCCACTTCTTCTAGCTCTTCCGGGAGAATCCCAAGGCGTTCCCAGGCCAGCCGAGAGACATAGTCCCTCCAGCGTGTCCTGGGTCTTCCCCTGGGCCTCCTCCCGGTTAGACATGGCCAGAACACCTCACCAGGGAGGCGTCCAGGAGGCATCCTAATCAGATGCCCGAGCCACCTCATCTGACTCCTCTCGATGCGGAGGAGCAGCGGCTCTACTCTGAGCTCCTCCCGGATGATTGAGCTTCTCACCCTATCTTTAAGGGAAAGCCCAGACACCCTGCGGAGGAAACTCATTTCAGCCGCTTGTATTCGCGATTTCGTTCTTTCGGTCACTACTCATAGCTCATGACCATAGGTGAGGGTAGGAACATAGATCGATTGGTAAATTGAGAGCTTTGCCTTACGGCTCAGCTCCTTTTTCACCACGACAGACCGATGCAGAGCCCGCATCACTGCGGACGCCGCACCGATCCGCTTGTCGATCTCACGCTCACGCTAAATTATCTTTGATTGGCATTACCCACACTACACTAGATTGGTTTAGATCCTACGTCTCAGGCTGTACTCCATTTGTTCAGCTTAAAACTTTCACATCCCAACCCACTGCTGTTACTTCAGGTGTGCCCCAGGGCTCTGTTCTGGGACCCCTCGTTTTCATTATTTACCTTCTTCCCCTTGGAAATATCTTTCGTAAATTATAACGTTAGCTTCCACTGTTATGCTGATGACACCAAGCTCTATCTCACTAGCAAGCCTACTGCTTCCTTTGCACCCTCTTCACTTACTGATTGCATAGCAGAAATCAAATCCTGGCTTTCTTTTAATTTTCTTAGTGACAAAACTGAGGTTCTCCTCATTGGTACAAAATCAACATTATCCAAAACTGATCATTTTTCATTTGTTATTGAGAATTCCTCTTCCCCACAGGTAAAGAGTCTGGGTGTTATCCTTGACAATACTTTATCCTTTCAGTCCTACATCAGTAACCTCTCCCGGTCTGCATATTACCACTTGTGTAACATTAATCGTATTCGCCCCTCCCTCACTCCTCACACCACTGCTATCCTTGTTCATAGCCTTGTTACCTTTTCTTTGGTTTTTCTCGCAAATCTCTTTATAAGCTTCCACTGGTCCAGAATTCAGCTGCCCGCATCATTTCTAGAACCCCCTCTATTCACCATATCACTCCCATTTTGCAGCAGCTTCATTGGCTTCCAGTTCAGTTCCGAATTCAATTCAAAATTCTCCTACTAACTTTTAAGGCTGTCCACAACCTTGCCCCTCCATATCAGTCTGACTCTCCTCTATGTTGCCATTCCCTCCCGTACCCTTAGATCCTCTTCCTCCATCCACTTGACTGTCCCCTTCATCCGTCTTACCACTATGGGGAGCAGAGCATTCAGTTGCTCTGCTCCCCAGCTCTGGAACTCACTACCGTCTGAGCTTAGAAATATTGAATCATTTTCACTTTTCAAATCTAAACTTAAAACTCATTTAAGAATACTTTTTCTTTTTGATTACAATTGCTCTGTCTGATTTTAACTTTTGTATTTTACTTTTGTTTATAATGTGTTTTTTCTATTGTTCAGTGTCCTTGAGAGTTTAGAAAGGCGCCTACAAATAAATAAAATTAATTATTATTTTTTTTTATTATTATGAAATGTATGCATTTCAAATCACGGTATTTCATTACCTATATAATTCCTTACAATTACAGCGCCAGATAAACACTTCAACATAGACTTCAGCTCTGAGGATTGCAGCAGGGCCATGCCTTCATCTGACTGAATTGGGGTGGGTGGGGGTGTAGCAGGTTGTGTTCTGCTAAACCACACACATTTGCAAAACAGAAGCAGGCTATTAACACAGTGATAAGGAGCTGCGAGCTTCTTGGCATAATATGTCAAAATTTTAAGGAGAGCAGGGATAAGGAAAAAAAATTGTAAGCTTTAGGGATTCTGGTGTTAAGGTGGTCTGCGAGACTTTATGGTCAGTTGAGTTTATGTTATGGTAAAGTGCAAGCACGTCAGAAATTGTAGGGGGGCGGATTTTAGGCAGAAAAATGTACTTTTTTACAGTGGATCTCTTGATTTATTTTTTTCATATGATCATCGTTTGATTTTGTTAAGTAAGACCTATAACTGTTTTTTGTTTTCATTGTAATGTATATTTTCTTTGTGTACACAACCCTTTCACCTTTTTACTGTTCAAAGCAATTTGTTTACTACAAATGCCCTGCTGACCTTAAAGTTTGTCTTGCATGTGAAGGAATGATGGTTTTTTAATGAAAATACTCTATGCATCTAAAGAAAGGGCTAGAGATACAACTCTGCCCCCATTGGTCTGTCTGTTTTCAACCGCACAATTTACCCATTAGATGGTCCCATCTGATGCTGCAAAACATCATTGTATATTATTATAAGCTGTAATACAGATGAAATGCTAAATGTGTGTACTTCAGATATACACCTTATTTTTCTTTTAGATTTCAGATCTTTCAACTTAAATTAGAAAAAGGAGAGGGGCAAACTGTCCCTTTTTAATACCTTGCTCATTAATATTTCCTCCTTTTTCCCCTGAAGACATTGTGAGGGATCCTAAATAATGTGCTGATCTACTGTGCTGCAATAATTCATATTCGCTCAGTAGAACTCCTAGACCACAGGTGTTGAACTCCGGTCCTCGAGGGCCGCAGTGGCTGCATGTTTTCATTCTAACCATCTTCTTCATTAGTGAGCCGTTTTTACTGCTAATTAACCTCTTTTGCTTTAGTTTTAATTAACTTGACTCAGGCCCCTTAATTATCTCTTTTTCCTTAATTAGTAGCCAAACAATAATGAGACATCAAACAAGCCACCATATGACCGGCTAACCTGTGCCTATCGCACAATATCTGAAAATAAATAAAGGTGAAGGTCTCGGTAAGGATGATCTGTCAGGTCACCAAAACATTTTGAAAATGTTCTTAGAAAAAACAGAAAAATCAACAGATTTGGAAATGTCTGTTGTGGCAGAATGAGAGCAGCAACAAGCCATTGAATTAAATAACGGGCTTAATTAACAGCAAGAATCGGCTTCTCATTATGAGACTGTTTGGAGTGAAATTGGTTGGAGTTTGAAATCCCAGTTTAGCTGGTCATCTTTTGGCTCGTTTCACGTCTCATTTCTGTTTGGCTGCCATTTAATGAAGAAAGGAATCAATTCAGAGGCCTGACTCCTTAAAAACATCCATCCATCCATCCATTTTCCAACCCGCTGAATCCGAGCACATGGTCACGGGTGTCTGCTGGAGCCAATCCCAGCCAACACAGGGCACAAGGCAGGAACCAATCCTGGGCAGGGTGCCAACCCACCGCAGGACAGCTTAAATATGAAATATTTATATGACATGCAATGAACCACTGGAGTAGTTCATGTCACCTTCCATTATGTGCTTGTGCTATTTTCTGTTCTTAGTTACTCACTAGTGTGTTTTTATTGGATTGCAATAACAAGAGGGTTGAAACGAGAAGACACAAAATTACCAAATGTAAAATTCAACTTTATTTTTGAAGCAGAGAGTTAGCAGTTCACAAGCGACTTTGTAAACGAAAATGCAAGCCCAACACATTTAAGCTTTTAGCTTAGATACATCGTTATTAGAAATGGCAAAAGGCAAAGAGAACCAGAGACTACTAACCTTGGACAATCCGTAGTTTGTCAGTGGAGCTTGCAATAATAGCAATGTTGGTAAGTAGCCACTAGATGGCACTACACACTGCAATTCTGCGGTTGGTGCAATCCGCAATAAAAACAAAATGCCCTGCTGATTTATGGTGTGCCCCAGCATACTTAACCAAAGGAATGTAACCTAACAGGAAGTTGTGGAGGAAACTTTTGTTTCCCAAATCCACCTTCAATAAGTGACATTTACATTATACAGAGCAGGCATTGTCACAAATGCAAAGCAGTTTGTTACTTGATATTCTCCCCTTATGTATCCCTCTGTTGTATTATTCATCTATTTTGCACTTTTTATTATATGATTTTTTTATGGAATCTTTGATTTAGATTAGGATGGCTCTTTTACAATAAATTGTAGACCTAGGCCATAGCAGAGGTTCTCAGCATTCAGTGTTTTTTTCTTTATTTTATAGTAAGTCCCCTCTGACAGGGTTGATCATATAGTAAACATAGCAGCTCAGCTCCACTTGGAGTCCTGGTCTTGATCACCATACAATGGAAGATGGCATGTTCAGAATATTTTTATAAGTAGTATCTGTATTGTCTAGTAGTGCTACATCATGTGACATTCCTTTCATTAAATGTATTAATTATAATGACATTAACTCACAGCTTATTTTGTGTTATTCAAAGTATTTTCATTAAATGTGTTTTTCTGAATATACCATTCTTTCATTTTTGTATTCTTCTTTTCCTTTGGCCTGTCTGTATTCATTGTGCTTTGTACTAAGTCAATTGTTCCACTTCCTAACCGCTAATATGTGACGTCACCGGTGGCAAATGTAACGCAGCCCATAGAACATTTGAGCAAGCACCTGGCAAGAAATGGTTTTCTCTGGTACAATCTAGACTGCAACATAAAACCACCGAGGAGGTTTTTCCCAGGAGAAAGGGTGGACTGATAAAAATGGCTCAGTGCTGGGGAGTAAACTTGTGATTTTTGTTCTTCAATTACTACTTAGGCCTTCCAATCAAATGTTATTTATGTGTCAGTAAATACATTATTGAGTACTTCTTCATGGGACAAATATGGCTGTGGTTTTGTAGTATTATGAGTTCAGAAAAACTCATGAGCAAGGGCTTAGGTAGGTCCTGACCGCAAAACATGGGGTTTATTGCTCGTTAGGAACAGAAGAATCCATTGACTCCTGAGAAGCTGCAGCACAACAGGATTTTGACAAGTCTGTTTTGGAGGTTTAAGGCCAGAAGGAAAGTTATGCCTTGGCCTTTTGTATGCCTTGGTCTCCTCAGCGCATAGTTCAGTAAAGTACAAACCTCAAAACAAAATTTTTGTGGTGAACATTTTTGTCAGTAAATTTGATGGTAGAAGGTTATGTGTTCTGTTCCAGGCCTATGCGCTAAACAGCATGGTTGGATACTCTGGGAGTGTAGTGGTCACAGTCTTCCAGACCCACTAACTGATGGGAAGCCTGAGTGAAATGTGAATGCTGAGTTGGGGATAGGGAGTCCCAATATCAGAATTGTTGTATTCAGTCCAATACCAGTGAAGTTTCACAATACTCCATACTACAGCAAAAACAGAAATCACATTCAGTAGCCTTTTTAATGAAAATTGTGTTATTCAAGTGAACAATATTGTGCCTTTTTCTGAAATTGAAGATGAAATATTTAAATTTGCTGTCACTGTAAGTATTTGTAATAGTTGTATTTTAATCAAGTAGGTACACAACTATCAATTAAGTAAACTAGTATTGACATTCATAAATATCAAAATACAATGCAGGGCTTGAATTTAATGTATGATGTACACTGGGATTCCACCAGTGTAACAGCAAATTGAGGGTATGTTATAATCTGGGGGGATTTCAGCATTGAATTTTTAAAGAATCATATTATGGACTAAATCATTTATCTTGCATGCAAATATTTTAATTTTATTCACTGACATTTTTCTCTCCAGTAACTGAAAAATTCTGCTTAAAATCAATGCTAAAAATTCAAACATTAGTGCATTTCAAGATATGTTTATTTAAACAAACTCTTTAAAGGTGTTTTTTGAAACAACATCCTTTTAAATCTGGTTTGTCAGAAAATCTCTGTTAGGTTTTTAACATTTTCTGTTGCAAGATTAATATTTGCATCATTATCTGGTAGAGTAATATTTAACAAACAAGTTAAAATTTAAATGTCACAAACCTCTGGTGCTTTAATTATCAAAATATCTGCCTTTTTACATAAGTGTTTTAGCTTCAAGGCTTCCTGTGTGAAGTCAAACTTGTCCGTTAATTTTGGAACTCATGTAAAGCACCTTTACTGGTTCCAAATTATCCAATATGAGTGATTAGACTTTGAGGACGTGTAAACAGACAAAGCATTAACAATCAGAAAGTTGATGTTACTTGTAGTCAATTCACTGTAACTGAGAGACTCTCAAAGCACAAGAAATCTGTTTGTGAGCTAACACCATGATTGGAATATAAGTGGCAATTACAAAATCCTTTTGTGGCTTTTTTTTTGCCTTTTTTAAATAATGATAAGGACGATTCTGGCAATCACATGCTGAAATTATTCTTCCTTGAACACAAAGCATTTCCAGCCGTGACTTCAATTTTTATGTTCAAGTTGTGTTCATCATAGAAGGTCTGTTTAACCACTCTTTGATGAATGAAAACTTTGGACGGCGTTTTCCCTTGCCCGGACGCGGGTCACTGGGGCCCCCCTCTGGAGCCAGGCCTGGAGGTGGGGCTCGATGGTGAGCGCCTGGTGGCCGGGCCTGCACCCATGGGGCTCGGCCGGGCACAGCCCGAAGAGGCAACGTGGGTTCCCCTTCCCATGGGCTCACCACCTGTGGGAGGGGCCAAGGAGGTCGGGTGTAGTGTGAGTTGGGTGGTGGCCGAATGCGGGGACCTTGGCGGTCCGATCCTCGGCTGCAGAAGCTGGCTCTTGGGACATGGAATGTCACCTCTCTGAAGGGGAAGGAGCCTGAGCTAGTGCGCGAGGTAGAGAGATTCCGGCTAGATATAGTCGGACTCACCTCGACGCACAGCTTGGACTTTGGAACCAATCTCCTTGAGAGGGGCTGGACTCTCTAACACTCTGGAGTTGCCCCCAGTGATTGGTGCCGAGCGGGTGTGGGTATACTTATTGCCCCCCTACTTGGAGCCTGTTCATTGGGGTTTACCCCGGTAGACGAGAGGGTAGCCTCCCTCCTCCTTCGGGTGGGGGGGACGGGTCCTAACTGTTGTTTGTGTGTATGCACCGAACAGCAGTTCGGAGTACCCACCCTTTTTGGAGTCCCTGGAGGGGTTGCTAGAGGGCATACCTTCTGGGGACTCCCTCGTTCTGCTGGGAGACTTAAATGCTCACGTTTGTAATGACAGTGAGACCTGGAAGGGCGTGATTGGGAGGAATGGCCCCCCCGATCTGAACCAGAGTGGTGTTTTGTTATTGGACTTCTGTGCTTGTCACGGATTGTCCATAACGAACACCATGTTCAAGCATAGGGGTGTTCACGTGTGCACTTGGCACCAGGACACCCTAGGCCTCAGTTCGATGATCGACTTTGTGGTCATGTCGTCGGACTTGCGGCCACATGTCTTGGACACTCGGGTGAAGAGAGGGGCGGAGCTGTCAACTGATCACCACCTGGTGGTGAGTTGGCTTCGATGGTGGGGGAGGATGCCAGTCAGGCCTGGTAGGCCCAAACGTGTTGTGAGGGTCTGCTGGGAACGTTTGGCAGAGCCCCTTGTCAGAAGTAGCTTCAACTCCCACCTCCGGCAGAACTTCAACCACATCCCGAGGGAGGTGGGGGACATTGAGTCCGAATGGGCCATGTTCCGTGCCTCTATTGTTGAGGCGGCTGACCGGAGCTGTGGCCGTAAGGTGGTCGGTGCCTGTCGTGGCGGCAATCCCCGAACCCGTTGGTGGACACCGGTGGTGAGGGATGATGTCAAGCTGAAGAAGGAGTCCTACAGGACCCTTTTGTCCTGTGGGACTCTGGAGGCAGCTGATGGGTAATGGCAGGCCAAGCGGAATGCGGCTATGGTTGTTGCTGAGGCAAAAACTCGGGCGTGGGAGGAGTTTGGGGAGGCCATGGAGGACGACTTTGGAACGGCTTCGAGGAGATTCTGGTCCACCATCCGGCGGCTCAGGAAGGGGAAGCAGTGCAGTGTCAACACTGTATATGGTGGGGATGGTGCACTGCTGACCTCGACTCGGGACGTTGTGGGTCGATGGGGGGAGTACTTCATAATGTTAAGTTTGAAAATATTATGCTTTTGAGGACAAAATAATTTGCCTTGTAAAAACCTGTTTAGACTCAGAGGTGGGCTCCCCCATCTCTGGAACTGATGTCACCGAGGTGGTCAAAAAACTCCTTGGTGGCAGGGCCCCGGGGTTGGATGAGATACGCCCGGAGTTCCTCAAGGCTCTGGATGTTGTAGGGCTGTCTTGGTTGACACGTCTCTGCAACATCGCATGGACATCAGGGACAGTGCCTCTGGATTGGCAGACTGGGGTGGTGGTCCCCCTCTTTAAGAAAGGGGACCGGAGGGTGTGTTCCAACTACAGAGGGATCACACTCCTCAGCCTCCCTGGAAAAGTCCTATTCGGGGGTTCTGGAGAGGAGGGTCCGTCGGATAGTCGAGCCTCGGATTCAGGAGGAACATTGTGGTTTTTGTCCTGGTCGCAGAACAGTGGACCACCAGCTCTACACCCTTAGCAGGGTCCTGGAGGGTGCATGGGAGTTTGCCCAACCAGTCTACATGTGTTTTGTGGACTTGGAAAAGGCATTTGACAGTGTCCCTCGGGGAATCCTGTGGGGGGGTACTCAGAGTATGGGGTACCGGAACCCCTGATAAGGGCTGTTCTGTCCCTGTACGATCTGTGCCAGAGCTTGGTCCGCATTGCCGGCAGTAAGTCGAACCCGTTTCCAGTGAGAGTTGGACTCCGCCAGGGCTGCCCTTTGTCACCAATTCTGTTCATAACTTTTATGGACAGAATTTCTAGGCGCAGCCAGGGCGTTGAGGGGGTCCGGTTTGGTGGACTCAGGATTGGGTCACTGCTTTTTGCAGATGATGTTGTCCTGTTTGCTTCATCAGGCCGTGATCTTCAGCTCTCTCTGGATCGGTTCGCAGCTGAGTGTGAAGCGGCTGGGATGGAAATCGGCACCTCCAAATCCGAGACCATGGTCCTCAGCCGGAAAAGGGTGGAGTGCCCTCTCAGGGTTGGTGGCGATATCCTGCCCCAAGTGGAGGAGTTCAAGTATCTCGGGATCTTGTTCACGAGTGAGGGAAGAATGGAGCGTGAGATCGACAGGCGGATTAGTGCGGCATCTGTAGTAATGCGGGCTCTGCATTAGGTCCGTCGTGGTGAAAAAGGAGCTAAGCCGCAAGGCGAAGCTCTCAATTTACCAGTCGATCTATGTTCGTACCCTCCCCTATGGTCATGAGCTATATGGGTAGTGACCGAAAGAACGAGATCGCGAATACAAGCGGCTGAAATGAGTTTTCTCCGTATGGTGCCTGGGCTTTCCCTTAAAGATAGGGTGAGAAGCTCAGTCATCCGGGAGGGGCTCAGAGTAGAGCTGCTGCTCCTCCGCATCGAGAGGAGTCAGATGAGGTGGCTCGGGCATCTGATCAGGATGCCTCCTGGACGCCTCCCTGGTGAGGTGTTCCGGGCACGTCTAACCGGGAGGAGGCCCAGGGGAAGACCCAGGACACGCTGGAGGGACTGTGTCTCTCGGCTGGCCTGGGAACGCCTTGGAATTCTCCCGGAAGAGCTAGAAGTAGTGGCCGGGGAGAGGGAAGTCTGGGCATCTCTGCTCAAGCTGCTGCCCCTGCGACCCAACCTCGGATAAGCGGAAGAGAATGGATGGATGGATGGATGGAACTTGTGTTGATGCAGCTCTGCATCCTCACCGCTTGGAGACATTTTCATATGTAGTGTGTTTGTTTTTTGTTTTTTTTTCCCCCACTTATTATTGTGCCTTCCTGTGTAATTTAACTACTTGCATGGGGTGTCTGGGGTGAGAAGGAAAGTGCAATATATTTCAGAATTAGAAAGGAAGAGGGCTAAGAGCTTGGCAGGAAATATTAAGAAGTAGGGTAATAACTGTTATCTTGAAAAGGAGAGGCTGTGTCCATAAAGTCTTCCTGGTGAATGGTTTCAACCATCTTCATTAAAGACATTGCCCCTCACTGATCGCCTAGCCATCCCAAGATGCCTAACCCTGGTGGAGGTTAATTCAAAAGGTTGACGTGTGTAGTCCGAAACAACAACCTCCATTTTGCTTTCATGTGTCTTCAGCAAGAACACAGGTACACATAAGTAAGCTTGTTAAGGGGACATTTTTGCAGGAAAAGACTTTTCTTCATATTGAGAAGTATGGACAGATGGAATAAATTATCAGTGAGTGCGGTGAACAGTGGGAAGCTAAGAGGCTTCAAAAATCCATTGGCTGTTAATTTGGAGAAATTATGTGAACATGATTGACCAGCTTTGTTGGGCTGAATTTTCTATTATCGCTTTAATGGTTCAAATGTCCTAAAGTTCTTCCTCCTTATCACTGTACATGGGTAGCAATAATTCTTTGGCAGTAGTCTGGTTCCGACTTTGGCAGTGAAGTCTTGATAGTGTTATGGGGTGAGTGTCCTCCGTGCAGAATGGGTGTGCCTAAATGTGGACAGAGTTAAACATTTAATTCTTCCTGTAATTCGTAAAAGTCACACGTGTCTGTCCTGCCGAGCTCCATGCTAGACAGGAAGGACATGACCTGCATGCAAATGATGAAAATTGCACATTTGTGTCACTTGGCTTTCTCGAGAGTCGCCGTTATTTGAGTCAGATAATCATCCCACAACCCTTATCTTAGCCATAGTGTAACCAGATGTACCATTCCTACAGTCACTATAGCCAGATAGCTGTCAAACCAGCATGCAGAATGGGACGGGATTCCTGTAAATTATGGGTGGGGCTAAATATTTGACTCGGCCCATCTTTAGCCAAGCCCGATTCCACAATCTGCAGCTAGGGTTACATGCATATGGGACTAAACCACTGCTTTTGCAGTGCCATTTGTTGGTTGAGAAGTTGAATGTCCTCCTGCTGATTTTTCAGTGATAATACAGATGATGTGATTAGTGGGGTTGCCTGTACTGTTGTGTGCAGACTACAGTTAAACTCTTACTTGCATGTCCCACCAACAAGCAACACGTCGCCACGCTTCAGCATCATAATAAGCAACAATATAGGCGAAAATATCACTGCATGTTAATTAATGGAAAACACACCCCAGCTTGAAGATCATCCTGGGTGTTTTGTTGTATTTGTTCTTTCCTGCGGAAGTGTCTTGCTGCAGAGAAGGACCAGAATCTCCAGATTTAAAGAGAAAATAGGAAATGGTTTGATACACCCACTTCCTGACTCCCTATTATTCTGTCTAGCTTGAAGTTGACCATCGTAAGTTCCAAGTGTTGGTGGAGAGGTGCAGCTTTTCAGTGTGTCTTTTTTGCCTTCTTTTTCAGGGATGAACTGAGGATGGACCCATTTTGGGAAGCCTTTAAAGGTACAGTAAATTACTCTTTTACTGAACATGGAGTAGCAGGCTGACAGATGTTTGATTCAAATAGTTAATAACCCGACAAGAGCTGGGAGCATGGCCTTCAGCTTTATATGCATCACTGGCAAGAGATCATTCAGTGTCTCACCTCACTTCATTTTATGCCCTCCCATGGTGAGGCTAGCTCTGAACTTGGGGCCTTCAAGTCAGATATGAGCACATATCCAGCTTTACTACAGAAGATCTCCATCTGCCAGCTGGGTTTGTAACAGTGAAGTGTTTCTTGTATAGAAGCTGGCTCTCTCTCATCCTTGGACATGAACAGAACCATTGGATTACACCAATGTACCAAAGCAGTTCTCCTTTTACTGCATTTGCTTCTGACCTGAAGTTCCTGCCTCTGTGTTGTTCGGGTAATTATTGTTCTTTGTACTGATGAGGAGCTGAAGCAGAGGTGGGGAGACCCTCAGTGATTCTGTAAGTATGTTGTGCCGTATTGCTAAATCTCCTAGAAGAGCCACATCACACCATTGGTAGCTGATCTTTAATGTTTAGATAATCAGAATACATTACTAAGTAAAAAGCAAATAAACTCCGTAGGTAAAGCAGAGGAACAGTCCTCTGTGGCCAATCATAGGTGAACATGGTCATGGATCTGTGATTCATATTTTCTGCACCATTCCTCTCAAGGTCTGCCAGTTCCTTGATGTGTTTTTAGTTTATATTGTTACTAAAATTGAAAAGCTTTATACTTATAAACACACATTTCAGTATCCATTAATGGTGTCTCCTCTTACCACAGGGTTGACCCTTTCCTGCTTATCCAAATCCTTTGCTTCAAGAACACACCCATGCCCCGTTCCATCTGACATCCTGGGTTCAGCATTAACCTCTGGAGGAGAAAAAGAAGCATCAGGACTTTTGGACCACAAGGGATCAGCTGAGGACAGGAAGATAGGAGAAAAAAGTGGTGCATCAGGTTTCTTTGCTGTAATCCGCAGTCTGGAGTTGGACTGTGTGTGTTATGGACTTGGCAGCTTCTCCAGCTCTCACTCGTCTCTTTACCAGCTAGCTTTGCTGTTGCTGATACTGGACCTTCTGCAGGTGAGCACATTTAGGACGGGTTGGATAATGGAGGGATACTTTGTGCAAGATTATTGTTTTTCATGGTTTAAAGCTCTTCCAGCCATTGTGTTTATTTCTTAGATCCCTACACAGCGATGCTTCATATATGATCCCATGTTTTCACCTGAGGACATCAGCATTCTAGAGGGCTACAGAATGAATGTTTTGCCAGAAAATGAGGTAAGAAGACCTCCATTGTCTAAACCATGCTGTCACTGCATGTCAGCTTACCTGTTAATGGGTCTATTTTTTGTATACATTTGGCATTTAATGGTAGCCGTTTTCACAGTCCATGGCTTTTCATCCATTTGATTTTTATTTTTTATTCTGTCTGTTTTATGTTTTTACAGGAAGGGAAGCGTTTGGCAACGAGGCCAACTCTGTTTTATTTAATGCACTGCGGAAAGGCACTCTACAACAACCTGCTGTGGAGAAACTGGAGTGCCAGTAGCCTCTCCAATATGGCTGTCATTGGAAACAGTTTCCAAGGCATTAAGGAGAGGTGAGTGCATTTATTTAGTTTTATGAAGAATGCACTCATCTAATCTGTGAAAAAGCAATGTTGATGTAGAAGAGGCAACACATTAACTTATTTCCATGCACTTTGGTCTTGGAGGTGACATTAGTTTGTGTACAAAACTAAAATACTTGTATTGTGTACAAAACAGCTGATGCAGAGGCTTTTCTTAGTGTGTGTGTGTGTGTGTGTGTGTGACCTTACAAAGATGGCCTCCTTGATGAACATTGAACATGTATTTCTGTACCATCTATGTTACTTCATGTATTTCAGCTTTTAAGAGTAGCCCTTAAAACAATTTTTATACCAGCTTTACTGATGTTGAGTCCAATGTGCTGTCAGTTAACTGCTAGGCACATTTGTGATTCTTTATACAATATTAGATTTTTGTCAACATTGTGGCATTTTGGCACACTAAATGCCGTAACAGACACTGTGTGACATAAAGTGTATGCCTACACATAGTGTGCAAACCGAAAGCACAGTCTGCGTAGTCAGAACTATAAATAGTGTTTTTAATATAGAACCTTACACAAATATGACACTTGTTTTCATCCTTTTTACAATGTTTGAATTGCCTGGGAGAGTGACTGTTTCAGGGTTGCACAGTGAGTTGGTGGAGGAGATGAAAGACACCTTTGTGGTTCACATACAGAGTGATACCTTAGCCTTAGCGGCTAGCCAAAGGCTATGCTCCTCTCGGCTGGTCAAGCACTTGAGTTGTTGACCCAGACCTGACAAACAAGCCTTTCTGTGCTTTTATTATTATCCTGAAAGCGTCTAGATAAATATTCAGTTTGGTGTCAGGCAGACACCAAAAGCATTCAGCATGGAGATGGGTTCTGCATCTCTGTACGTAGCTCTCGTGTCCATGGTGTTGACCTGCATACTGGGCTTAAACTCGGGCCACAAGGTCTCATTTTCTTCTTTTGATTTGCTCTACTAGAAAACTTTGTATGCACCTTTAGTTTTTGTAAATTGTCTCCTGGGCCTTTGCCATCATACACAATATTAATAAGTTATGCAACACTGCAGTTGCACAGTTTCCAACAGGTTTAACCAGAATACAACAATTAATAGCTGCTTAGAGTTGTAACTTCCAGAGAATTCTGGTTGTGATGTGTTTTTTCATCCTTATAAACTTGTGAACTCAATTAAACTGAAGTGAGAGTTTACTAAAAATAGCACCTTTCCAGAGCCATAAGAGTAGGATTTTTGAATTAGCAGGTGTACTTGAGAAGAAGTTTTGAAGCACTAACATAGCTGAGTTTGTTCAAATGCTTTAAATTTTGCCTAATGATGGTATGAAGGTGGCCCTTTGATGGTTTTAAGCCCCCAATTCTCCACAGGACTGCTTTGGTCTACTAAGGCTGGCCAATTATGAGTTCATCTCCAGTAAGACCCCACCTCTTGCCTTATTTAGTATTGAGGGATTGGAAGGGGACTGCTAATATCCTGTAGCCCCACTATGGCCCAAACAAAAGTCTGGCATACCATCATGGCCATTGAGTCCATAGCGAAACTGTGGCCTTGGCATTTTTGTTTTGATTTATATTGGCATTCCAATTTTCCCATAGGAAAGCGTCATCTTCATCTCCCCTTTGCTTTTTAGGCTGCCGTCAAGAATTCTGATGAGGGACTACAAGTGCATCTTTGATGTATCCTTTGCTGTTGAGAGACACAATTTCCTAAACACACACACATTTCCATTGAAGGTCAGGTTTGTTTTTTCTTGTGAGTTGGATGGGGCCTTTTTTTGTCCTTCATTAACAATAACGTGCTTTGAAATCTCACCTGGTGTAGGGTGCTTACTCAATGGTGGTCAGCTATGTGCTTATGTCAGAGTGGCACAATGGCTGTGGAGCACTGAAAGTATTAGTGTGCCGAAAGCTCATCAGTTAGGTTATTGCTGACCTGGCATGTGTATTTACAATGTCATGAATGGTTTATGAAACTGAGTCTTGCTTTTGGGAACATCAGTTACAAGTCTCATCATGTGGATGTTGTATCTAATGTCTTCTATTCAAACTGTGAACTTAACAATACTGGACCTTAAAATTTCCCAGTTAAGTGGATATTTGACATGTTCATACCATTTGACATCCAGCGCAAGTGGACATAAATTCTGTTAGTAATGCTGTAGTTCTCCTTAATGCTATGGTCTTAGATTCTCTCAGTTGTAGATGAAGCCCTAGTCTCTGTGACTCCTCGATACCAGGAGGTCTTTAATGACACTGCCTTCCATTGGTTCCCGCTGGAGAGGCTTCAGTCTCTGCCACAAGATCTCTGGGATTCTCAGCTGCAGCCAGACTATGAAGGTGAGAAGGACCTTGAGATAATTCTTGCAGGGAGATGAGAACTCATTAATTTCTATACAGGTACACCAAAAAAGTTTGTCTGGGCGTTTTGTCTCAATGTCAGGATGAAGGTACAGAAATTTGCTCCTTCCATGGTGAAATAAAATAAGCAAATGTTTCAGATAGAGAACACATGGACCCCTCACAGATTATAGAAATGTGGAAAGCAGACCAAAGATTTAACACCATGTGAGCCAGAATAATGTGTGGCAAGTCATATGACCCAACTCTAATGCTCTCCGTTTTATTTTTCAGTGTCATTTTAATACAAAAGCTGTCAAAGTGTAAAGATGTAACTTTTGCAAAACTTTTTAAATTAAAAGAATTCCACTTTTGCTGTTTTTCTTTTTTACTGCAGTTTATCACTTAGGTGAGGAATTTAATGCGTCACCTACACCATTTCATCCACTTTTATATTCTTTACAGTCACCCTTTGTTCCAATAATATGCTTTTTCACATAGTTGTGCAGCTAACAGGAATATAGTAATTGGTCAATTCTGCTAATGTTGTTAAATTTACAAGTCTGCAATTGTTTATTTCTATGATGGATGATAGATTTGTACCCCATGTGTTGTTTTCCGTATTTCCGTATTGGAGTGCTTGCTCATTATGGGCTTTTCTCGCAAGGTTCCACATAGGCTCTTGTGATTCTTATATAGGTCTATAAACACGGCAGTGGTTTGTTTTTATATACAGACAGCAAAACCAGTATATACATTCAGCATCCCTGACTATATGCTTTAAGAAATCTGTTAAAGATACGGGTGAGGGTGAGGGTGGGGTTGGGTAGCATTACTATGTGGCAGCTCAATTTCAGCCTGAGGCAGTTTTACATGCTGCTTTACATATTTTCCCTGTGTTGTCTTTGAGATCCTTCCAAAGTCCCAACAAATGCTGTTTGACCAAAAGGCGACTTTAAACTGAATTGGTCACTGTGCTGGGGTGGACACCAGGCTACCTACCCCCAGGTCCAATCCACACTGGACTGCTGCCTTCTACAAATGGTAAGGATTGGCTTCTGATTATTATAAACAAGAAGAATGAGCAGCTTAAAATAATTCATGGATTGAGAAACAGTGTAATGGGTATTGTCTCTCATACGATCAGTTCAGACAGCTATGCATACCAGCTGTCGGTTTTTTTTTTTTTTTTTTTTTCTTTTTTGACCTCAAGTAGAAATAAACAGCTTTGGAGTGTTTTAGAAAACCAGTGTATATGGAGCAACAACACACATGAACCAAGCTACGATTTTATCAGAGGTGTCCGGCGCTGCTGCTGCAGCAGCTCTTTCCACTATGAATAAAACTGTGCTATCAGTACCTCCTAATGAAACTGAGATGGATGCATCAGATCAACAGGTAAGATCCATTCATTCAGCAGATTATATAGGCAGTACAGTGCACATTAAAGGCTGTCAGTTTGCACTGCAGCAGAAGCAAGTGACCCCCTCGCTGTAGTTGGCTCATGTCTGCTCCATTGCCATAAAACTTGCAGGATATAAGAAAAGAGAAAGTCCACTGAAGAGCTGTTTAGTGAAATTGTGGGGCAGGGGGAAGGAAAACGGTACAACAGTTGTTTGTTGGGTAGCTTTATTTCATTCCAGCTATTTAGATATATACAATAGTATTGTCAGGGTAGAAACATTTGTATACATACTACTGGTGTAGGTCACAATCCTAATGCTAGTAACACAAGCAGGCTTTCCATCAGCAAACTAGAAAACTTAAACCTTAGATGGCAGTAAGCTACAAAAAGATTTGATCATTGTTTCTACTTCAAGATGTTTGCCAGGGCAGCCTTGCTTAAAAGTATTCAAGGGATTGGGTTTAATTTAAAGGAAAGCAGCTGAGCCGCACAGTGTTAAATGTGAACTTAACTGATAAGATCAAGACATTTCTTAAGGTGTTTCCGTCTCTTTCTAACTAGGCTGCTGTGATGCCAGTGCTTTCTTAACAGAAAACGTTTGTTGTGTCAGGGCTTCATCCTGATTAGAGTGGAAGGCTGGATCAGAGCTTGTGCTCATTTGTTACTACCACAAATCTGAACATCAAATAAGATGGTGGGTCGATTGCCTCTTTTTCAAGTTGTTACTCTTCTGAGTAGCTCCTCACGTACGTTTGTTGATTTTTCTTTTGTCACATTATTCTATAGTTTCACTCCCTTCAATTCCATCTGCCCTAATAAATTTTCATTGGGGGGTCTGCCAACTCCTATACATGTCGTCTACAACGGATTCTGTTCTCAAATTTCTCTCTTTGGCAACGCCTTCAATGCACATTTCAGTGTCAACAGTCTTCTTGCTGCTTACTCCCTTTGATTCCTCTTCCTTAACATTTCTGTCCTCCACTTCTGTCCGCCCTCCCTGTCCATCCAGCATCAGTTCTACATTTCCAGACTGTGCTGCACTTTTAGATTCACCCTCTTTGAAATTGTTTTTTTCAACATCTCCCTTTATTTCTTGAACACCACTGCTAGCATCATTTTCTTCCATAACTTCCAGTCTACCGTTCCAATTTTCTTTTGTCTGTTCTAATCCCTTCACCTCTGGATCATATTTCCTACACTCTTCTGGTAAAACGGTGTTAGCATTTACTGGTGTATTTTCACTTGACACTTCTGGTTCGTCCTCATGGAGATGCCCATCACGGTCTTGCCCTGTTTCTTGCCATCCACCTTCTTTGAGAGTATTTTTTGATTTCTCCTTTCTTTCAAAAGGTCCACCCAACTCTCTAGGATCCTTAAAATCACTTCCTTGCTCTCCTTTTGTAGTTTGCAACACATCTTCTTTGGGATTCTGATCCTCAATTACTTGAACCTCTTCAGGTCTGCCCTCATTCTGACCAGCCACTCCCGGTCCTACCTTGTTAGGGTTTCCTCCTCGTCTTGTGACGCTTTCAGGGCTTTCCATTTTGGGATCTCTTTTTTCTCTGTTTTGTATGTCTAGTGCTAAAACTGTTACAGAATCAGTGCTACCATTTTCTCTTGGCTCTTTTATTTCATTGCCTTCAAAGGAATCCTTATCTTGTTCTTCCTTTCCATTAGACATATCTTTGGAATCTACTTCCCTGGCCCTCCTCTTGTCTACGTCCTGCTGTTCTTTAGCATGTCCTGCAACTATCACTACCTTCGCATTTTGACATGTTCCCAATTCCTTTTTGACAGCACCTTCCAAATTTTCATTTACACCCTGGGCTTTGTTTCTGTTGTAATGTGCTACTTTAATTCCTGTACTTTCTGTTTTACAGATTTTGGAATTCAATACATTATCTATTCCATGCTCTCCTGGTCTAGTCTTGTCATGGTTGTGTTTTACATTGTTTTCAATTTCTTTTATTCCATCCGCTTTTTGATTCATTTTACTGCTGTTTGGAGTTTCCCTAGGGAAGCTATCTATTGAATCTTCTCTCCTGTCCTCTCCCAAATTTTCGGATTCATAGGCTATGATGTTTCTCTTTTTGTCCTCGCCTATATCTATAGGCCTGGATTTTCCCACTTTCCTACTTTCATCTAGAATTTCCTTACTTATACATACTTCCTCAACCTCTCCCGGTTTTTCAGGGTTGCTTTTACTATTTTCAGCACAACTACACTTTTCTGTCTTTTCAAGCACACAGCTCCCATGATCTCTTGTACAATTGCCTTGCTTTTCAGACTTGTCCTGTTTAAAATTTTCTCCGTCTCCCTTGTTGACTTCTTCAAGCCCATGTTCTGAACCAGTGATTCCTTTATCTGTCCAAATGACCTGCAATTCTTGATCTGGCTTGTTGTCCCTAGTACTCTGCTTTACTTCTTCATGAAGGTCTGAGATTGATTCAGTTTCCTTTGCATTTTGTAGGTTTACATGAGCCTGTTTGGTTTTGCTGTTGAGGAAGTTTAACATTTTAACTTGGCTTAGCAGATAAATAGAGGATACTTAATCAATGATTATTATTCACTTACATATCTGTGACATAAAGCAAGCCATTGATTAATCCAAGTTGTTCCAGTTTGGATTCCGTAATGGGCATTGCCATCTGAAATACAGGAAAATAGGGCATGTTGTTATTCCACTGCCTTTCCCGAGTCCATTTCCAAATCTCTTCATACTTTTGAATAGCCAGCTCTATGGCAAGTGGCCACTTGGTACACATGCTTTGTGCTTAAGTGCTTAGCCCTTGTCCGCACTAGTGGTGCAGAAAAATGTGCATTAAACAGAAAGGCAAGTACCAGAATAATGTGTGTGTATGTCGGATAGAGAAACTAAAATTTAATATGGTTTTAAGTAAGGCATAACTTTGGAGTTGGATACACTGGCATAAGGAGACTGGGGGGGAAAAGTAACCCTGCTGCCACCTTTCAAAACAGCTAATAACCCAAAAGGTATCCATTCCCATCACTCAGTCCAAGTGTGCCTCGCATGACTAGCCTTTGTTTCAGTGGCTGCTTGAGTTCAGGTTGATTGGAGGAAAAACTTGGAACCAACTTTCACCTGTCGTGGGTGTCCTTATTAAAGAGGCAGTTTGTGTCAGTCAGAGAAAAACTGAACCACAACAACCGAAGCAAGAGTCCTTCCTCTCCACCACCCCATCATCTTCAAACCTCTGTGAGGTACCTGGAGTTCATCTGGCAAGATTGGCTATCCAGGTCAGTTTTTTTGTTTGTTTTTGGTGCATCCTTAGTAATAGATTATGTAGACAATACTAATTATTGGTGTTTCTCAATTAATATTTTAAATGAGTGGCTTTATCTTGTAACAGGTGCAGTATTTTAAAAAATGATTATTATTATAGATGCTTTAAAAATCTGCAGACCTTCACCTGTACGGGAGGAATGTTGATGCAGGAGCCATTTCTGTTGATCTGGTCATAAGACCGCTGCAGAAGAACAGCCTGCTCGGTGGCAAAGTGTAGAAAGTCAGAACTCGCCTTGGTCCGCTCATGGCCATTTCCAAGCTTCAGAAAACAAAGGGAATTTATAGAAATAGCAGCACACACACACGCTACATATGAATAATCAAGCATGTGACAAGGCAAAGCCACAGTTTTTTGCAAATATTTTCTAAATTTCTCAGCAGTAAAAAGTGCAGGTCTCTTATTTCTTGTCACAGTTCCTGGGCCTTTCTTTACTTCTCTTTATTCTTAACTGTGCTGTAGTTCTAGCCACCTATTTCATTTTGCTCTAAAGACACTTTCTCTTACCTTTGAGAGTTACATCAGCTTCTACTTACTAATATTAATTTCTCTGTTTCGTTAAAAAAAAACTCCTTTCATTGGATCGGTTGCCATGGTAATTAAAATCAGTTTTTCTATTTCACAATGTACGTAAATTTCTATGTCTCACTTAAACATCCCTCTATACAGAATCCTAAATTCTTTTATTTCTGTGAAATACAGCACAGTGTCTCTGACATTATACATCTATTTCCTCTTCCCTTGTTCTCCACGTCTTTTCTGTTTGTTTCATTCCCAGACCATTATCTCCAGGAGTAGGGACTCACTTCCACTTTTGAACTGATAGTTTTTTCTTTGCTTATTCACATAAGGTTCTCCTTACCTGCTCCTGGTAGATGTTGTATGCTTCACGTTCATGGGTTACTGCACTGCGAAAGTCCCCCTTATTATAGCAGGCTTGTGCAAGCAAGTGGTAACTAAGAGAGAGAGAGAGAGAGAGGGAGGTTGGGAGCCGCACCCACCACACGACAGACCACCTGGATTGGGACCCGCTTGCAGGTTAACGTCATACCCATGAAGTGGCAATTGCAGGTTAAGGGCCCAATTGAGTAGAGTCACTTCAGGCATTTTATGGGATTTGAACCTGCAATCTTCCGATTGCTGACACAGATGCCTAACCTCAGAGCCACCACTCCTCCCTATTGTAACTATAAGAACTTAGTAAAAGTAACATTGGGCATATTGTCCACTTTAAAAGTATTCTCAAAATTTCTGGCTTGAAATGAGTTGTGTGTGTGTGTGTGTTGCTTCTTTTGCTTCCATCAGCAGTTCCAGATGGAAACTCCTCTTAGTAACTAGAAACAAGCTTTGCAGTTACCTTAAGGCTGTGAGCAGAGTCTTTGAGCCATGGAATTTCTTGTTGATGATAAGAGCATTTTGCAGGAAGCGAATGGCCATCTCTGTCTGTTGTGTCCCCTGGACTACTAGTCCAATATTGCTCTACAGGAAAAGAAAAAGTATGCTCTGTCATTTATTACTGATTGAGAACTGAAAGAATTGGGACAATGTTGACAAAGAGCAAGATGGCAGCATCCAGGCAAAAGTGCTGGATAAAGCCAAAATATTCCACAAGGAAACCCTCCTGTCCAAATCAAATCTGTTTTGAGGTTAGCCTTATGTTGTATTAATAAACTTAACAGTCTGTGGGATCTTCTAGGTGTTAACCAAATGAATACAACCAGGTTCCTTTATGCAAATGTTGTAGATGATTATTCACTTAACATAGTACAAAGAATTTGTACATAAAATTAGAAGTATAAGTATGGAATTTAAATATACAAACTTTTTTCATTTTGCCTGTAAGAGAAGAATGTTGAGGAAAACCATTATACCCTCCGCCATGAGCAGTGCTCAGCTTGTTTGCTATGAATCTGACTATATTCTGAGTGTGAGCACTGTATTTGTTCACAATATCCAGCAAGGCAGTAAGCATGGTTTCCTAAGACACTAAAGGACAGACAGCCCAGAAAAAGCAAGAGGAGCCCGACTCTCTGCAGATTGAGTGAGATAGAGACAGAAAAGTGAAGGATAGAGAAACCTGGAACTGTAAGAGAAAGCAAGAGAGTGTGATCTTTGTAAAAGCCTGAGATGAGAAGATACAGGTAGATCAAGCAATGAGCGATCCAGAATCAATTCTTTATACGAGTGATGAGAATGAACTCCCTTTAATTAGTCTGTCAAAACCAGGGCTCTTTACAATTTGCTTGGTCACACCACTAGAATGTTGTCCTAGGCAATTCACAAATCCTGTCACTGTAGACACCATTATACCATCAAAGTTGTTTTTTTTATAATTACATTACAACATTGAAGTCAAATACAGACCGTGAAAATAACATAAATTATTTTTTGACAACCTATGTGTATTTATGTACAACATTATAGTACTGTATGTTTGATTGGCTTTGGTTAAGTATAAAGACTTGCAATGTTTTACACAAGTGATTACCTACCTTGGGAAATGCTGTGATAATTTATCATTTGCAATGTCAGGTAGTACCCACCATTTTTGCCCAGGATGTGGAAACTACAGTTCTAGTTCTTCTTCTTCTTATTCACAATTTTACATCGGATGCCCTTCCTGACGGAACCCTCCCCATTTATCTGGGCTTGGGACTGGCACGAAGAAACACACTGGTTTGTACATCCCCTGTGGCTAACTACAGTCTGGCCACAAATTGTCTGTTTTCAAAGTGCTCCTGTATCTACTGTCCTTTATAAATGATACAGCTGGTAAAGAAAAAAAAATAAAATCCTTCTAGGGTTACTTGCATCTATGATGGCAGTGAAGGGATGGTCCTCTCCGTGAACAAGAAGCAGAAGGTACCGTGCTCGGCCCAGCAGTCGCAGTGCTGCTGCTCCAGCTCCATCTGCATAGCAGTACAGGGCCAGGTAGACCTGCCAGGGGTAAAGGTGAGTGCCCAAAGACGTTGAAGACAAAAAAAAAAAACACGTTCAAGTCCTACTTGCTTATGTACTATGTGTATGCATATAAAATACCATTTTGATCAGTTTTACATTTTTAATTATTTAAAAAACAGACCCTCAGAGTTCATTAAGATTCTTTTTCCTGACAGCATTCTGAAAACTTGAGTGTTTGAGCAACAACGAGAGCGGACTCACGTATTCATTGATAGTGTTGTGATGATCGAAGCCCCAGGCTCGCTCACTGATGATGACAGCTTTCTTCTGCATGATCACCGCCTGTAGGGCACACAATGGTTACCTATAATACGTTCATGTAGCTTAATAACCTTGGACAGTCTAGTGTTAAGTTTGATAGATTATTAATCCCAAGGGGAAATTCACAGATGAGCTTCTATTAGGACGTGTTTATCTTGGCCTTTATTGTAATATCAAATACAAGATTTTGAAAATGCCAGTAGTGTTAAGGCAGGGTGTTTCTGTCAAAATGTTGATAAAAGATGATTGATGACTTGATGGCCCCGCCCCTTTCCTCTGATTGGTGGGTTTAAATGATGTGCCCGACCCCCTCTCCTGTGATTGGTGAATTCCAACCTGCCCCCTCCTTAATCCCACCCCCTCCACCTGATTGGTCGGGGTTTGTGTCAAGGGCAGTTTGATGGGTGTTGATCCCACCCAGAGTCCACCTTAATCCCACCCCCAACCGCATGATTGGTTCAGGGTTTGTGTCAAGAGCAGTTTGATGGATGTTGCCTCTGCATTGCCCCCGGTCTGTCAACACCTGTTTGGTGGCTGGCACCCCACTCCCTGCCCCTTCTCCTGAGGCCTTTTATATCAAAAGAACGACCGTGCCATGATCCCGAGGCCTGATCGACATGTCCAGACACGTTCCTGCTCATACCCAGCCGGCCAGGTCTCCCTTATAGCCGCCCCTGCGTCTATGTATTATTTTAATACCAGTAAACCTGCGATTCTGGAAAGAATCGCAAATCCAAGAATGGCAATCACTTTCTGTTCCCTCCGCTATTTGGAGGGAAGTAAAGTCATGGAGGGTGGGTGCATCTTGGGAGAGTCTTCATTTAATTAAATAAATATATTTGTACTAAAGCAGTTTCTTTTTGGAGCCGTGACGTGTTTCAGAAGCGCGTTGTAGGCGCCTGCGTTCATTGTTTATATCCATGTGGTTTTGTTTTTCTATGGCTGTGTCGTTAGTCAGAAGTCGTTTGCTGACGGCGGCGGATTTGCGTGCTGATGTGACCATGGTGGCGGATCTGGGCATGGAGGGCTACATTACTAAACTAAGGTGGTATATGCGGTGGTGTGGGCGGTCGCGTTCGGGCAGCTGTACAACCTGGCGTGCACGCTTTACCTCCTGTTTAGTTTACAGGTCGTATCCATACGGGCTCGTTTTTGTATTTCAAATCATTGAGCTCTTTCTTTTTGGAGCCGTGACTTCTTTGCTTCTGGTGTCTCTTAAGTGCATTGTAGGAGCCTTCGTTTATTGTTCTTAACCATGCGGTCACGTTTTTGTTTTTCTGTGGCTGTGTCGTTAGGTTGAAGTTGTTTACGGTTAGGAATCATAATTCAACTTGCTTTTAATACTGAATTACCGTTATGTGATTCAAATACGCCACACTGACTGCTGGTACAGTGGATTAGAGCAAATTTAGTTTACAGGTTGTGTTGTTTGGGCGCCACCTACTGACTCTGGGAAGCCGCTGGGTTTGACTCTGGGGCGCTGTGCGCATGCGCATCGGTGCGTCCTGCGTCCATGCATATAATTATACAACTGTGGTTTAGTAATATAGATTATCTATCTAACCTTTGCTTTATAATTTGTAAAAAAAAAAAAAAAAAAAAAGCCTTTTCTATCAAAACTGCTTTTAATTGCTCTCTGTAAATCCACAGTTTGAACGAAACAGCCTTCACCTCTCACAGAAAGGTAAGCTGGCAGGCGCTGTGCGCTCATGGCTCAGTGTGAAGAGAGAGAGAGAGAGCAGGCACGGTCCTGTAGCTTGAATCTGGCAGGCCCTGTGTGTGCCCACCCCCAAAACCCCCCCTTTTAAATCACTAAAAAAAATCTATCTAAACAAACCCTTTTCTATCAAATCCACCACATTTTAAATAATCAAGTACATTTATTTATGTATTTTCAGCTGAGCTAAGGATCCACATTGCGGAAGCATTTCGCTTAACTTTCTAAAGGTGAGAGTTGTACCCAGACACACAGAGTGAACGGCACACATGAATAACAAGCTACCAGAAGTGGGGATTGAACCCACGTGGGCATTTGCCCATTGGGTCTTAAGTACATCACCTTAACCACTCGGCTATTCTGGTGGTAGAAAAAGCCGTTTTAAGCAGTCTTCGCCACTCTGTGAAAAACTGCGTTCATTCAGCACCTTCATAAACTGGTGGAGACTCCTCTTCCGACGTGGAAGTCCAGAAGGGTCGACCCTTACTTCAGCTGTGTGCCCTGTTCAAACATTATGTGAAATACTCTATGTAAGATTAGCGTTTCTTTAGCTGATACGCGTACTTGGACAGCTGACACAAGAACAGTTTCTTACCGGTCTTTAACATAAGTTCATATCTTCCTTTTGTAAATGTAAAGCGGTCTTAAAATGGATCCAAAAGGGCCCACATTTGCTAAAAGAAAATCACTCTCCTTATTGTAAATTCTGCTTTCAAAAAATCCCTGCTCTTCTTTTTGGTGTATATATAACTAAGCGTTCAGACCGGACCGTTACACAGCTTGCCATTAATACTGAAAGATGACTCAGAATCTCGTCGAAAGACAAAACGGTGCGTCTTCAATATCTTATTCGATCAATGTTTTCTATTTATTTATTTTTCATGGAAAGGACTAAATGAAATAATTATTGTTAATACAATCTATTCTTCCTTTGAGTCCCTGCAGTCAAGATCACAGTACAACATATTTATTGATTTTTATAAGTGCCAAACAAGTATGCTTTAAAAAACGTATTGCTGAATCCTTAAATTTTATACTTAGGGCAATATTTCCAAGTTGATTCTCCGATTTATTACTCGGAAACCGGTAAGTCCCTTTTTAAAAAAAATTTATATCTGTTTAAAAGGAGAGGGGCTGGTTATTTATAATCCAAAATGACCATAGGTTATTGTTTAATTATTTTGCTCAGTACCATTTCTCTGTGTGTAGGTGTGTGAGAGCGCTCATGTGTATAATATAAGTTGTAGCATTTTATACAGTACCTCTATCTATCTATGTGTATGATGATTAATGTACAAATGTAATGTTCATATTACTGAAGCAAGCAATATTAGTTTTTTCTGTTACCGAAACGGGCATTCCAATCAATAAAGTTTTTGTCTCGGCGTCTGAAAATTCAGCCAGGGCCTCTCCTTTGAGAATAGTCGGGAGTGGTTTAAAAGCGCAGGCATTTTGTTTTCTAGACGACAACTCTTTACAATCTGAAACAACTTCTCAAAGGGTTTCCCCTGACCTGTCCAATCACAGCAAGTGTCATTTTAGGTTTCAGTTTATCGAATAAACAAAATCTGACGTTAACTGAGAAAGTCAAACTTTTATTTCCAGATTCCAGTCCACCAGGTGTTTTAACGCAAGTGCTGGACGGTTCAGAAAATCTATCAATCTACCAAAACTGGCAGAACGTACAGCCCACGCAATCACTGCCACCGTCTGAGAGCAGCCTTCAGCATTCTCCTCTACCCTCTGAGTTCAGCCTTCGTTCAAGTCTCCTGCATTCTCCTCCGCTATCACTGACGCCCTCTGATTGCAGTCGCCGTTCAGCCCTCCTGCAATCCCCTTTGCCATCAATGCCTCACTCCGACTACGGGCCTCGGCCTAGAATTAGTTATTGTACTGCCGAAGGGAATATCTGGGTGAATGAGTGGAGCCGCCAAGAAAGACTGGAGCGGGCACAGGTGGCTGCGGACCTCCACCGGTTACTGGTTCAAATTGTAGAATCAGAGTCTCCTATGTACATTTCCAGACCCAAATTGAGGTTATATATGATACAAATGTATGCTTTTTACGTGACCCAAGATTAAACGATAGATTTTATATTCCTTTTTTCATTAATATAACATTGGTTGCAAATTGTTATATTCTGTGTTCATAACTAAAACCTTTTATTACATTTAGG
Source organism: Erpetoichthys calabaricus (assembly GCF_900747795.2). Lineage (NCBI taxonomy): Eukaryota > Metazoa > Chordata > Cladistia > Polypteriformes > Polypteridae > Erpetoichthys > Erpetoichthys calabaricus. Next base: position 16,988,795 of record NC_041411.2, on the reverse strand, counting down.
TCATGCCTGAAAACAGGTATGGCGACAGCAGCACCGACCGTGATCGTGAACAGCCTGGAGGGGCTAAAGGTAGGAAAAGACCGTCCGGTGAAAACCTGAGACTATTAAAAGAGATGTCTGATAACCTTGAATATTCTATAAAGCCCCCTAAAATCCCCGCACCGTCACGATCGTCTCAAATTTTTCAAGCACCATCCCCAGTTTTGCAACCGATCAACAATTTTGACATCAGTAATGCTCCAGGTTCTAAATTATGATGAAATATCCATCCTAATCGTTCTGCTGGAGCTAATGAGGAAAGCCTATTCTGAAGACAGAACGTCTTCAGATCCTGGGCCTTTACAACAACCTAGCGCCCTAGACACGATTGTAGAATCTCCACAACCTTCTATCTTGTGTACAAGTAGGTCCCTACTTCAACACTTACCTGCCAATGACTTGACTACGTTGAATGGTCCAGTAATACAGCCTTCTACCTCAGGTACAAGTGAGGCTCGTCTTCAACACTCGCCTGTTGATGACTTAGCAGCGTCGGATAATTCAGTCTTACATCCTCAGACTGGAGCCGGAGTAACTAGTCTGGCCGGGGCAAGCTTGAGTGTCGATGCTAACTCTGCACAGCCATCTACCTCGCATACGGCGAATTCTTTGTCTCAAGAGCTGTCAGTAAGCTCTCTGCAGCCCTCTACCCCTAGATTAAATAATTTTGTCTATAACTGACCGTCCAAAATTTTAACAAAATCGAGATTAGACACGGTTTCAATTTTTCAGAGAATTACAAACTTTTTAATCATAAACGTGAGACCCTTCAGCAAATATTAGACCGTTTTGTGAGCACATTGAATCCTAAGGATCTATTCCAGCTAGAATTACATGCCGATTCTCTCAATCCCAGTGTTTTTTTTGTTTTTTTTTTTCCTAACCACCGCTGGTACACTTTCTGTTGAGGACTTTTTTAACCAAATTGAATTACTTCTCCAGAGTCATGCTATTTTAGCTGATTCAAGTCTGATGCTAATCGTTCGGGTTGTGAGGTCCCCATCTGGTGGCGGGATTCCTAGGCGTAAAGCATGTACCATTTTCAATGATATAATCGTGCAAAAGAAATAGAAGCACCTATGGATCTTCATCAAACCGGATGATCACTGCTGTTTTGCCAGGGGCAACAGCTGAAATCAAAATTACATCGGCCCGTACTCCGATCCTAAATATTACAGCATTCAACACATTGATGGAGATCCATAGGTGCTGGGAAAACACTGGATTTGAGAGAATCGGCATGTAATTCTAGCTGGACTAGATCCTTGGGATTCAATGTGCCCGCAAAACTGTCTTAATATTTGCTGAAGGGTCTCGCATATATGATTAAAAACTTTGGCAAATGAATCAAGTTTGTAGGTCTCTGAAAAATTGAAACAGTGACTAATCTCTTGTCAGTTATAGACAAATTATTTAATCTAGGAGTATAGGGCTGCAGGGAGCTTACTGACAGCTGTTGAGACGAAGGATTCGCCGTATGCGAGGTAGATGGCTGTGAAGAGTTAGCATCGACACTCAAGCTTGCCCCGGACGGACTAGTCACTCCAGCTCCGGTCTGAGGATGTAAGACTGAATTATCCGACGCTGTTAAGTTATCAATAGGTGAGTGTTGAAGACGGGCCTGACTTGTACCTGAAGTAGAAGGTTGTATTACTGAACCATACAACGTAGTCAAGTCGTCGGCAGGTAAATGTTGAAGTAGGGATATACTTGTACCTGAGATAGAAGGTTGTGGGGATTTTACAATCGTGTCTAGGGCGCTAGGCTGTTGTGAAGGCCCGGGATCTGAAGACATTCTGTCTTCAGAATAGGCTTTCCTCATTAGCTCCAGCAGAGCATTCAAGATGGTTATTTCATCAAAATTTAGAACCTGGAGCAAATTATTATTGATGTCAAAATTGTTGACCGGTTGCATAACTGGGGATGGTGCTTGACACATTTGAGAAGATCGTGATGGTGCGGGGATTTTAGGGGGCTTTATAGAATATTCAAGGTTATCGGACATCTCTTTTAATAGTCTCAGGTTTTCACCAGACGGTCTTTTCCTACCTTTTGCCCATTCAGGCTGTTCACGATCTCTGTCGGTGCTGCTGCTGCTGTCGCCATACCTGTTTTCAGGCATGACCTAAATTTAATCAAAGGTTTTAGTTATGAACACAGAATATAACAATTTGCAACCAATGTTATTTTAATGAAAAAAGGAATATAAACCTATCCTTTAGTCTTGGGTCATGTAAAAAGCATACATTTGTATCATATATAACCTCAATTCGGGTCTGGAAATGTACAATTCGAACCATTAACCGGCGAAGGTCTGCAGCCACCTGTGCCCGCTCCAGTCTTTCGTGGTGGCTCCGCTCGTTGTACGGCCCAAGGGAATATCGGGATGAATAACGAATTCTAGGCCTAGGCCCATAATCGGAGTGAGGCGTTGATGGCAAAGGGGCTTGCAGGAGGGCTGGACGGCGGCTGCGATCAGAAGGCGTCGGTGATAGCGAAGAAGAATGCAGGAGACTTGAACGAAGGCTGAACGCGGAGGATGGTGGTGATTATGTGGGCTGTACGTTTTGCCAGTTTTGGTAGATTGATAGATCTTTCTGAACCGTCCAGCAATTGCGTTAAAACAGCTGGTGGCCTGGGATCTGGAAATAAAGTTTGACCTTCTCAGTTAAACAATAATTATTTCATGTAGTCCTTTCCATAAAAAAATAAATAAATAGAAAACATTGATCGAATAAGATACTGAAGACGCACCGTTTTGTCTTTCGACGAGATTGAGTCGTCTGTCAGTGGTAACGGCAAGCTGTGTAACGGTCCGGTCTGAACGCTTAGTTATACATACACCGAAAAGAGTAGGGATTTTTTGAAAGCAGACTTTACAATAAGGAGAGTGATTTTCCTTTAGCAAATATGGACCCTTTGGATCCGTTTTAAGACCGCTTTACATTTACAACAGGAAGATATGAATTTGTTAAAGACCGGTATGAACCTGTTCTTGTGTCAGCTGTCCAAGTACGCGTATCACCTAAAGAAACTCTATGTGAAATACTCAATATAAGATTAATGTTTAAACACGGCCCACAGCTGAAGTAAGGGTCGACCCTTCTGCCCTTCCGCGTTGAAAGATAAGTCTTCACCTATTTGTGAAAAACTGCGATCATTCAGGTCCTTCACAGAGTGGCGAAGACTGCTTAAAACAGCTTTTTCTAGCACCAGAATGGCCGAGTGCTTAAGGCGTTGAACTTAAGATGTAATGGGCAAATGCCGGTGTGGGTTTAATTCTCTCTTCCGGTAACTTGTTATTCATGTGTGCCCTTCACTCTGTGTGTATGGGTACAACTCTCACTTTCAGAATGTTAAGTGAAATGCTTCCACAATGTGGATCCTTAGCTCAGCTTAAAATACATACATAAATGTACTAGATTATTTAAAATTCAAATATGGATTTGATAGGGTTAAAAAAAAACAAACCCTTTTCTAATTTAAAAAAGGGGGGGTTTTGGGGGCCAGACCGATTCAAGCTCAAGGCCAGTGCCTGCTCTCTCTCTCTCTTTCAAACCCTTAACCGATCAGGTAGGTGGGGTCTGGCCATGACCAACATCCATCAAACTGGTTCAGCGTTTGTGGCCAGAGCAATCAGGCAGTTGGGGTGGGACCAACAATCATAAAACTGCTCTTAACACAACCCCTGACCAGTCAGGTAGAGGAGGTGGGATTGAGGGAGGGGGCAGGTGTGAATTCACCAATCAATTAAACCCACCATTCAGTGGAGAGGGGGTGTGGCCCCAGCATCTAACCCTGCCAATCAGCAGAGAGGGGGTGTGACCCCAGCATCTAAACCCACCATTCAGCAGAGAGGGGGTGTGGCCCCAGCATCTAAACCCACCAATCAGAGGAGAGGGGGTGTGGCCCCAGCATCTAAACCCACCAATCAGAGGAAAGGGGGTGGGGTACTAAATCTAAACCCACCAATCAGAGGAAAGGGGTATGGCCCCATCATTTAAATCCACCAATCAGAGGATAGGGGGTGGGGTACTAAATCTAAACCCACCAATCAGAGAAAAGGGAGTTGGGCCACGTCAATTAAATCCACCAATCAGAGGAAAGGGGTGGGGCCACATTAATCAAATCCACCAATCAGAGGAGAGGGGTACGGCCCCATCATTTAAATCCACCAATCAGAGGATAGGGGGTAGGGTACTAAATTTAAACCCACCAATCAGAGAAGAGGGGGTGTGGCCACATCAATTAAATCCACCAATCAGAGAAAAGGGGGTGGGGCCACATCAATTAAATCCACCAATCAGAGGAGAGGGGTATGGCCCCATCATTTAAATCCACCAATCAGAGGATAGGGGGTGGGGTACTAAATCTAAACCCACCAATCAGAGGAAAGGGGGTGGGGCCATGTCAATTAAATCCACCAATCAGAGAAAAGGGGTGGGGCCACATCAATCAAATCCACCAATCAGAGGAGAGGGGTATGGCCCCATCATTTAAATCCACCAATCAGAGGATAGGGGGTGGGGTACTAAATCTAAACCCACCAATCAGAGGAAAGGGGGTGGGGCCACGTCAATTAAATCCAACAATCAGAGGAAAGGGGTGGGGCCACGTCAATCAAATCCACCAATCAGAGGATAGGGGGGTGGGGTACCAAATCTAAACCCACCAATCAGAGGAAAGGGAGTGGGGCCACATCAATCAAATCCACCAATCAGAGGAAAGGGGGTGGGGCCACATCAATCAAATCCACCAATCAGAGGAGAGGGGTATGGCCCCATTATTTAAATCCACCAATCAGAGGAAAGGGGGTGGGGCCACATCAATTAAATCCACCAATCAGAGGAGAGGGGCCACATCAATTAAATCCACCAATCACAGAAAGGGGCGGGCCACATGTAAATCCACCAATCACAGGAGAAGTTGCAGGGCAAATTATTTAAATCCACCAATCACAGGGGAGGGGGCGGGACACATTATTTAAATCCACCAATCAGAGGAAAGGGGTGGGACACATCATTTAAATCTACCACTCAGAGGAGAGGGGGTGAGGCCATTAAGTCATCAGTCACCTTTGATTGACATTTTGACAAACACCCTACCTTAATACTACTGACGGGTTCTATTAGAGGGTGCACTGTGATCAAACAGAATGCAAATGTCCGAGAACAGAACACACATACAGTACCTCTGAGTATTTGCCAGCAATGTAAGCAATTTTTGCCAGCCCTTGGAGGCACAAACAGGGGTCAGGATGCAAGAATCCATAGACGCGGTTGAAGAGGGCCAGGGCATCCTGTAGCTGCTGATAACCAGTTTTTAGGCAACCTGCAACATAATTTTCAGTGATTACACATTGGCAGGCATCTGCTTCTGCCATACAGTACATTTTTATTCCGTTAGTATTAAAAGTGTTTTTTGCAAATATGGATCTGCCTCAAAAAAAAAAAATCTGACAAGAATAAACTCTCACTTTTAATGTTTACGAAGCCCTCTTTGATAGCAGTTTGTACAAGAATTTAAGAACAATATCACAAAACAAAAGCATCAATAAATGCAGTATAAATGTGTTTTTTTATTATTTAAACAATACATAAAAGAGTAAAGTATTCTAATTAGGGTGGTTTTTTTTTGGCTGTTTTCACCAGCGTCTGGAGGTCTTACACTGTCCTGTATGTGTAAATACACTTGATAATCATAGTAATTAATCAATTTCTGTTTTGGCATGGAAATTGACTGCTGAATTCTAAATTCCAGGGGTTTAGAAACTGCCTGTGAGCTCTCCTCCGCTGGAGGGTTTCCATGTTTGTTTAACTGGTGATGATCAGTTGGCTCTCTATGTGCGGATTCTTTAAAAGGTGCATCTTCTGAATGAAGGTGATACTTCTAGAGCCCCATCACAACGCAGAGTTCTTTCTCTGCTGCTGTATAAATGGCATGTAGTGGTAGCGAGTGAGGTCCTCGATGGACTTGTTCCTTACTCAGGGTTTGCTCAGGTTTTCCACCTGATGTTGCCAAGATAAGCTCCAGCCCCATTCAACCTTGAACTGGATGATGCAGACTTGAGAATATTAAATTCAGTATCAAGATGAAAGTAGAGAGACACAAACCTCAGAAGTAAGAGGTTCACCATCTTACCTTGTTGCAGGCTAGCCTGAGCTCGGCAAAGCATCTTGGTCCCATCAATGGTTGGAAAATGAAGATGTTTCACAACAGGAAAGATGTTGACAATGTCCTCTGGGTTGAACGGTGGAGTTTGCTGGTTGTCAAGGCTGTATTCTCGTAACAAGAGCTGAAGAAGAGTGGCAGGATTATAGAAGGCACTCTGACCTAGCAGCTGTGTGATTGTATAATTTTACTTGATTACCACCCCACTACTACAAAAAGAAGTGTGACAAGGAGCCATACCTGGATTCCACACTTCAGACAGAGTTCCCTCAGCAGAGACACCTTTTGTACGCCCGTCTCCAGTACCACCTGGTCAATTCGATCACTAGAAAAACAAAATTAATTACAAAACAATTAGTGGAATTCTGAATGAACAAAAAGGAGAAACAATACTAAAATGATGCTTTGCGTCGGTCACCAACATTCAGAGTATCCAAGCACCATGATCTTTGGATCAGGCCTCCATACTCGCCCTATGTGTGTCGTCAAGTGGAAGGTTTCTTTGGCATCCTGTAGAAGCTGAGCCCAGAGCTCAGATGGTGTCAGTGTTGTCCAGGCAGTGGCATCCAAACTCCCTGCAGTGCTGCGCCCTTTGCGCCGTGCCTTCTTCTTGCGAGCTCCGCTGCTTTCTCCACTCTCTGAGTTGGGGGAACTGGGAGGTGAGCCCAGAAGACAATTGAGGAAATGGCTGACAGCAGCAGAAAGGTTGGATACGTTGACACCCTGTGAGGGAGGAAGAAGTATGGTCTGGTTGGAATTAGCTACACCATTCAATGTACCCTTTCAGCCAAAGCCTTGGAGTATTCGGTTACAAGCTGCAATAAACAATTATCAAAAGTGCTTCCCAGTCCTGTCATAAAACAGACATCTACACATGATTCCTACTGTTTTTGACTTAGAAGATGCCTTTGACATAACATTTTAAAATCCAGTTTGGCGGCCCTGTCACAAGGTAGGAAACAACCCTGGACAGGCCACCAGTCCATCACAGGTCTCACTCACGCACACACTGACACGGGTTCAATTTAAGTCACCAATTAACTTAACCAGCACATCCCATGTAGACAGCGAGAACACACAAACTCCTTATAGACCATGACTGGACGTGACATTTAAAAACGAGATGACTTTACCCAATGCCCGACCTAATGTGTATGAGAATACAATTAATGTCATTGGCTGGCAAGAAAACAAACACCACAGAGAATGAATTTTAAGGAAAGGGGAGATTATGTAAGTCTTGGGAGAGTCATAGCAGACATCGGGCATCACCTAAAAGTGGACAAACTGTCCACCTTAATTTTATGCAACACCTTTCCATAACACACACCATAATAAGGTGGTTTACAAGTACAGAGACACGGTATGAATCTTCACATGTACTTTTATTTATTTTTGGACCTGCTCATTTGACTGAACTGGCAAATGTCTGCTTTACAGTCCAGTTCCTTAGAAGCTACACCAGACAGCAGCTGTAACCCACGGAGCCTTCTGTCATATTCTGGTCACCTAAAGAGCATTATTTCTAGCAGTGAATCCCTGACCTCAAGGCTGTTCAGCAAGGATTCGCACCTGCAGGTAGAGGTTGAAGATTCGTCTGGCTGACCGTGTCACCATCTGACAGATGAGGAGCCGCTGGAGGAGGAACAAAAAGACAGAATGCTGAGCTGGCACTAGTTCTGCCATCACTGCCCTCCCTAAAGTCAATACAGCAGCAGAGAACAACTCTGCTTTCTGATGGAGGTTTTCAGGTATCACTTTCATTTAGAAAATACATCTGTTAAAAGAACAGCAAAAATAAGGAATATAAAATGTACCTGTGACTAAACGGTGAGTCACTGGATATGTCACATTACGTGACTGTTGTTGATGGGAGTGTGCCATGACTGCCCCCAACTCACTAAGTTTATGTAAATGAAAAGTCATGTAATGTGACATATCCTTAACACTGTTGTGCAGGGCCGGATTTATATGAAAAGAGGCCCTAGGCTATTCCACTTATGAGGCCCTTTCACCTTCCATTTTTAAGTTTGTAAATTACATGAGAGATAATAAAATTTTGCTAACAATTTGAATGTAGGCCCCTCTTGATCTTGAGGCCCTAGGCTGAAGCCTAGTTAGCCTATAGGAAAATCCGGCCCTGCTGTTGTGTAATTAATAATTATCTCATCATGTTCTTAACTTTAATCTTATCTAAAAATGAAAGATGTCTAACCTCAGTTAACAAACATCACACTGCAAACATGACTTTCTCATGAATGATCCCAAAAATAAATATATATATAGTTGCCACTACACGTCACCAGTGATTGGCTGCTTGTACTTACATAGATGTGCTGCAGCCGCTCCTTGCTTTCTGATTCGCTGATGAGGTGCGCAATTCTTCCCATGTAGCGCAGGTTAATTCCTCGCTGGTGCAGCGCTGCTGTTATAGTGCTGCCATCCACAGGCACAGTGCGGTGGTGCAGGCAGTCCGTAATCTAGCAGGATAAACCGAATGAGAAAAAGGACAGAAATTTAGAATTGGCTGGCTCACAAGTAATGAGCTATCAGCCAATGACTCAGTTCAAGCGAGTTTATTTTTGTGTAGCGCTCTTCACTGAGTGCTCTCACAAGTTCACTGGTAAAATGTAGGTATAAACTTTACAAATTACTAAATACAGAATTAGTACACATAAAGGCACAGATTTGTTCAAACACACAGAAAAACTTTGAGAGGTTTACGTACCTTGGCAGTGACATTCATGTCTCTGGTGACTTTTCCAATGAAGTCAGTAGACGGATTAGGAGAGCATGGGGTGGGGGGGGTTATGAGGTCACTGGAAAGGGGAGTGTGGCGCACTGATATCTGTGCAAAAGGATGAAGGTCCAAGTCTTGTAGAGTCTTGGTGTTTTCTGTCTTGCTATATGGTTGCGAGACATGGACGCTATCCAGCGACCTGAGATGAAGACTGGACTCCTTTGGTACTGTCTCTTCAGAAAATCCTTGGGTACCACTGGTTTGACTTTGTGTCGAATGAGTGGTTGCTCATGGAGTCCTGAATGAGGCACATTACCTGCATTCTGAGGGAGTGTCAGTTATGGCACTATGGCCATGTGGCGCGTTTCCCCGAGGGTGATCTGGCTTGCAGGACCCTCATTGCTGAAGACCCGAGTGGCTGGACCAGGCCAAGGGGTCGCCCACATAACACCTGACTGCCACAGATAGAGGGTCATTTCTGGAAGGTGGGACTGGACCGCATGTCTGCCTGGGGGGTTGCCAATCGGGATCCCGAGCTGTTTCGTCATGTAGTGGGTGCGGCAACACACTGTACCAGTGCATGCTCCCCAACTTGACTTGATTATTGGGTGGGAGTTTAAACCCAAATGAAGGGGGGGGGGAATGATGCAGTGTCGGGTTAGGGAAAAACACCCAAAAGCAGGAAGCCAGTGGCACTCCAGGGAAAGACCAAGAGAGACAAGAGACACACACAACAGAGGGAATGTGCAGCCGCTTACAAATGATGGAATCTGCTCAGAAACCAGGAAGTCCGCAGCCTGCCGCAGCAAAGCCATCTGCTTCTGTAGAGCCTCCTTTTCGGAGTCTGGAAAGAGCACACCTGGAGAGGGGAGATAGAAGGACAAACTAAAATGGTGTGTGCACTTTGTGGGCTGCGACTTTGTTTTGGGTTTCACTGTATGGCTGTGACTGGCTTCTATTCTCACAGTCCTTATCATTTCTTAAATTGTCTTTCAGAGTGAAACGAGTTACCCCTTCTAGCTGAATAAATCATTTCTCTAGACTCTCATATGAATCGGTTGTATTGATGCTTAACGTCATCAGTATTTGAATCCTTAAAACGTCTCGTAACTGAAGATACCGTTGCTAGCTGTGTCAGAAGGTTTGAGCTCAGGTACTTGAATTCAGCTGAAGAGAGATGAGGTGTCATGTGTTCATTAGCACATCCATTTGTGGCAGTAATGACCCTACAAACCGGCACGTCAGACGAATCAAACCAAACCTCTGTTGGGGGCACCTGTTTAATCGCTTACCCGGTGAGTTGATGTCGGGGTTAAAACGGATCTCAAACATGATGTCACTAGTTGAGCCCACCTCTTTGCAGGCAACCCTCACTGCATCCACACCCTTTGGTTCAGCTGAAAAGGAGAAAACGAGCAAAATGAAATGCGCAGAAACCCCTTTTTGAACTTTCCACAGTGAAGCAGTTCCCCCTTGGCTGCTCCTGGTTGATTTCTGATGGTGGGTGGAGATTGTATGGATTAGGTCTCTCCATTAACGGCACTAAAAATGGCAGAACATGTGTATCTACAGCATGCAGTCATGTCCTCGAATGAGCTGTTTTCCTCTCTTGATCCAGATCCTGTTTCTTGGTTGGATACAAACCACCATTAATGGCTGGCAAGAAGGTAGATCAGAGACTACAAAGGAGGGGACAAATGAAGTGACAATGTGATGGAAAGCGGGTTTGAAAGAGCTGGCACACATACCGGCCTCCAGTGAGGACTTTGTCCCATCATCCGCTGTGTCCTGCATCTTCTCCATTACAATCCTCATGAACTGGGTGTATCTAATGAAAGTAAAATGATAGTCCTCTCAGCTTGGACAATACAAGACAAGAAAAAAACAAAAAATGAACTGAAAACACCACAGCCTCACTTTTGCTGGACGAAACTCTTAATGACCTCTGGGCGCAAACGGTAGAATTGATGAGGGAACTCATGAAGACCACCTGTGGAGGTGCCATCCCTTTCTTGATTCTGGGGCTGGAAATTGAGGTCTGGGGGATACGTGTGATAGAGATCTAAGATATAGTACCGTCCGTCGTTGCCCACAATGCCCTTGCAGTCAGCTGAAGAGTAAATGCTAATTTGCTTTCCAGATGACAGCAGGACACCATGTTTCTGTATCCTAAGTGGTTTTGCCGCTTGTCCCAGCAATTCTATAAACTTCCTACTGGCAGCTGTGCCATGTCCGGAATCGGCACAGCCATACAAAATACGGTTCTCTACTCCACGCTCCAGGACACCAGGTGCCAGAGCTTGGGCTACCACACGATAACCACGGTAGTCAATGATGCAAGTAGCCAGAGCGTGAAGCCTGTCTGCCATTTCCAGTAGGCCGCTGTAGGCCTGAATTCCTGCCAGGTCCAATCTCGGTACAGCACGACCTACAGCACCATCTGATGCCAAACTCAAGAAGATGCCTTTCCACAGAAAGACATGCAGGCAGGGATTTTCACTTGGGTTTATTGGAATGATGCTCCCTTCGACGGCTGCTACTGCCCCACGAGTGGCTTCCAGCACAAAATCACTGTTGACCTACAAGTGAAAACGTTAAAGAAGAGTATAGAAAAACAACAAGTCGGGAGACCAGCACCTCAGCCAGCATTCTCTGAAACAAATGAGAACAATTTAGAAATGTGTCCCAAATCGGGGAATCTGGGACTTCTCTTGTCTTGAAAGTGAAAGAATTTAATAAATGGATGGATCAATATGGCAAAAGTCACGTGGTCATGCATACAGTATTAATACATTTATATTATATAGCGCTTTTATAGACAGTGGGGAGCCACTTCAATTTGTAGCATCCAACTGGATGATGTGATGGCGGCCATTCTTCTGTCAATATGCTTACCACACATTAGCTCTTAGGTGGTGAGGGGGTGAGAGACGGTCAGCCAGTAAGGGATAGGAGATGATGATGGGGTAAGAATGACCAGGCTATGGCTGGCAATTTAAACAGGACATCGGGGGACACCCTACTGTTTTCAAAGGATGCCCACAGAGAGTCGGCATCTTGGTTTTACATCTCACCTGGAGAATGGTGTCAATTTGTGCAGCCCAGTGTCCCTGTCACCACACTGGGGCATTAGGATCCACACCCAGACCACCGGTTAAGTGCCCCAGCACCACTTTTTCCTAGGTGATCTCCCACCCAAGTACTGGTTGGGCCCAAACATGCTTTACTTCAGGAGGATGACCAGTACTGTCATGCAGGTGGGATGGCTGCTGGATGTGACAGTGATTTACAATTTCAACTTAAGGTCAATCATTTATATAATACATTTAATTTATATTTTTGGTTGGTGTCAAAATGTCTTCTGATGAGACGGATTATGATTAAAAAACAAAGTGCAATTAGGAACTAACGACAAGCTTTAGAGGTAAATCAAAACCGTACCTTGAACAAGGAGTGATCTCTGAGCAGTCGGGCCGTCAGGGTGGTCTGGGGCAGCTCCTGAGCCGTCTGGAACTCCTCATTCCAGTCTCTGATCTGCAGGAGGAGGCACACATTTAAAAGAAGCATGGACGCTCACCGTCTGCACTGTCCAGGGTAACGTACAGTCACTTGACCAAGATGTAATCTGCTTAGAGGTTCAAATGAATAACAGTAACAAAAATTCAAAGCACTGTCTTGTTTCGCTGTTCTCATGTGCGACACGACTCTTGAATGATATCAAATGCCTCACATTTTCTTTGCCCAAGTGGAGCTGCAGGGGGCATCACCTCCTTGTAGTTCTCCAAGTCCAGTTTTCTTACCTGGCTGAGGTGCCTTTCGTGCCCGGTTTATGTGTTTGGATGTTTTCTTTCTCTTGTTCACAGACCTGCTTGCCTGATGAGCGACTCCAACTGATTTGGTGATGGCGAGAGGGTGCCATGCGACACACTGACCCCGAACAGGCTCGCTCTTTCCATGCGCTCATGAGTACCGAGAATATGTGGGCTCATTAAAGGGCTACCATCTCTACGAAATGTGGGGATGAATGTTGTTTGTCGGATTTTGTCGACTCAAAGCACATCCACAGCGCCAACAGTTATGGTAGAGGAGATTTCAAGACAAGACAGTGCAGAAAATTCAGTGTAACAAGATCATTCAAGAAAAAGAAAGACAAGAGCACAAAACACTCCCCAGAAAGGACTAGGTGTGGGTGTGCAATGTGTTATTTGATATCTGCTATTGAAAATCTGAAGTCACGTTCAACAACAATCAGTTTCTTCACGTGATGGGTATGTGATACTCTTTTTCTTTGTAAATGCTACATCTAACACCCCTAAAACATAAAAACGTCTTCATTTTCCTTCTGCATAAAGTAACTGGATACTTTACTAACTACAAGATAGATTTTCAAGAGGTTTCCTGTGGGCCTAATGGCTGGCAGAACTAAAATGACGGAACTATTCACAGCTGCCAAAGCCTTGCTGGTCAAATGCTGTACGGTGCAACCAACATAAAAACTCTCAAGGACAGCCAAAGTGGTCATTGAAGTCACTAGTCCCTCTAATCCCACCTGTTCCGAGCCATGGAATTCCAGGCCCAGTCCAAGGCTGCAGGGCTCCCAGTTTGCACTGTGGGCTATCCTTGGAGATGTCCAGCTGTAGATCTGCTTGGGGACTTCCATCTTGTCAAGGCTGTGATTTGGCAACCTAAGAGAAAACCAAGAACAGAGGTGGTGGTGGGGGGGGCACATGCATGAATGACGGTCACTTCAGTTGGGTGGAAGGTGGCTGCTGCTGGGTTACCTGCTTTTCTGGATGAGTGCAAACCCCCTTCTGAAAGCTGGGCTGAGCTGAGAAAGCAGGTCTGAAAGGGAATGGCTGAGTAGACCAGGAGATGCCATGGTGGGGTCAAAGGTATCCAAGCTGGACCTACAAAGAGATTGGATATTGTGAATAACACGAGCCCTGTCAAGCTACTAGAAACCCTTCCAAGTAGCTAGCATCAGTGGAAACACACTGGCACACATTTACATCACAGGATCACCTTCTGGGCTCCTCAGAGGTACGTGGTACCACCCCAGGGCGAGGGGGCACAGTCGCTAACAGTATCACCTCTTTTCTCACCTGCAGTCCTGAGAAAATGCCCAGTGAGGGTAACTGACTGCATCTGTTTCGGTCAGAGCCTGATAAGACGTCTCGATCTGCACCTGAACGCCATAGAGCAGGGGTGTCGAACTCCGGGCCTGGAGGGCCGCAGTGGCTGCAGGTTTTCATTCTTATCCTTCTCCTAATCAGTGAGTAGTTTTCACTGCTAATTAACTCCTTTTCCCTTCCTTTCAGCAGCCCTGCTTTTAAGGATTCAGTCCTCTGAATTGATTTGTTTCTTCATTAAATGGCAGCCAAACAGAAATGAGACGTGAAACGAGCCAACAGATGACCAGCTAAACTGGGATTTCAAACTCCAACCAATTTCACTCCCACCAGTCTCAAAGCAGATTCTTGCTGTTAATTAAGCCCGTTATTTAATTCTATGGCTCGTTGCTGCTCTCATTCTGCCACAGCAGACATTTCCAAATCTGTTGCTTTTTCAGTTTTTTCTGTCATATGGCGGCTTGTTTGAGGTCTCATAATTGTTTGGCTACTAATTAAAGAAAGAAAGACAATTAAGGGGCCTGAGTCAAGTTAATTAAAACTAAAGCAAAAGACGTTAATTAGCAAAAAAAAAATGGCTCACTAATTAAGAAGATGGTTAGAATGAAAACACGCAGCCACTGCGGCCCTCGAGGACCGGAGTTCGACACCTGTGCCATAGAGGAAGGAGCTCCCAGTCAGGTCCTGGTCCACTGAGCCCAGAAGGCTACCGTCATTTCTGTTATCTTTCTTTGATAGCCAAAATAGGATTAAAAGAGGCGACCCAGCTAGCACACCAACATTTCCTTGGAGCCCTCGTGTGTCCTTCCACCCGTTCACAATTCTTACTATCTATCATTGTCTTCTTCAGTTTTTAATTCTAAAACTTCATGCGTTTCATAAGAATGTTCCTAAAATCGCCAACAATGTCTTCCTTCTTTTTTTGTCCAGAGTAGAACTAAGGATAATTTGTTGGCTTCAAGTGCATCAACAAGTCAAACGTCCTTCTGTAGATGAATGGAAGACAGATGACCTGTTCACAGTTAAAGGCGACAACTCTGTGGTTGACTGTTGTTCTTCTTACAGCCGGCCTGGCCTTGCTGTGCTTTGACACCGCGCTGGACGGAGCTCTAAAAAGCATTGTCACCAATATTTTCCGCTGACTCACCGGTTGACATAGAAGCCACGTGCACAGGCCGTGATGTCCACGCTCCGGCCCTCAATCGTGCGCACAGTCAGGTACAGCAGATCCCCATGCAGCTTCCTGTTTCCTGGAGGTGGGCTCCACTGGCTTACAATCAAGCTGAGCAGGCATGGAGGAGCCTGTGAGGGTCAGGAGCGCAGACGTGAAAATCGAGTTTGAGCAGCATGGAGCACAACAAACGTCCACCTCACCTCACCTTGGATTCTGCACTCGGAGGCTGCAGTGGCAGAAGAGGCCGCTCCTTGCAGCCAGGCAATACGTAGTCAGGAACCACGCAGTCGGAAAGGTCACTTCCAGGGAGGGAGCCTGGCCATTTACTCCGGCTACCATTGACCGGAGGGGAATT
The DNA here is from genome assembly GCF_900747795.2 of Erpetoichthys calabaricus. NCBI lineage: Eukaryota > Metazoa > Chordata > Cladistia > Polypteriformes > Polypteridae > Erpetoichthys > Erpetoichthys calabaricus. Next base: position 16,973,187 of record NC_041411.2, on the reverse strand, counting down.
AGGCTCTGAAAAATGAAGATAAAGAAACCATTAGTGAAGCTTGAAGAACGAGCACAGTAGGGGGACGACCCATGACTGAACCCTTAGAAGAGCAGAGGAAACACTGAAAGAAGTGGGTCAATGCCAAAGGAAAGGCGACCATCTTTAAGGTGGAGTGAGAGGCAGTGGAGAGTCAAAACTCGAATTCCGCTGACAGTCCACAGCCAGGGGGAGACGGACCATCAATCTGAAATGAAGTGGACAGATGCCTCTAGGGTCAGCAGCACAGATGGAGCGGTGCACAAGGGGGCACTTAGACCACCCTGTTGGTTAGGAGGGACTTCAGGCAGCGCCCTGCTGTTTGATTTCCAATAGGTGTAACATTTTCAGGAAACATTTCCCAGTTGGTGTGCACCGACAGTGCCTTACCACATCCATGTCCCTTCAGGACCTCCTCCAGGAAGCTCAGGGAATGACAAGCTTGCTGTCTGTAAGGATCACCTGCCGCCTGACTTCGTAAGAGTCGCATTAGATGGGCCACATGAGCTCGGGCGTCCTGTAAAGCGTACAGCTCTGCAAGGACAGAAATGAGATTAACAGAGCACAGCACACTTGAGGAGGGGGACACAGAGGCCTGCATGATGGCCTGCATGATGGCGGCCTACCTGCACGCACAATTAACAGGCTGAAAGAACTACAAGGACGTTGTGTTTTTTTTTACCTTCAACCAGTTTAAGTTCAGCCCCTGGCCCGAGGCCCACTACAGCACCCAGCTCCGACTGGGGGTCCAGGATTGAGCCGCCAAAGTGCAGAGAGAAGCACGTCCTACAGCAAGAGTCCTGGCGCGAAATCACAGCCTGCATGACCTTGTGAATGGAAGTCTGCTGGCTGACCTGCAAGATCCAGTGAAGGCCCCGTCTAGTTTGTCATCTTTTAAGTTAATTCAACTAACGTGGCCTTAGTGGCTCTAGTTTTCATCTTTACTACTGTAGTTGACAACCCAAAAGCTGTTAAAGCGTCCAACCTGCACTTCAAATGGATCCATGCCAGGCACTTTGATCTTCACGGGAAACACAGCGCCCTTGGCATCCGCAGCCTGTGAATTCCGTCCATCGATGGTACCTATCCAAAAATAAATAAAATAAAATAAAAGCATGAAAAATGCTCAGCCTCAGGCTACCAACAAGTGGAAACATCCCAAAAATCTCAGAGCTTGTGAGATCGGCCGATCAAATTCAATCTTTGTAAGCAAAGCTGTGCTCAAAACAGTGCTGGAGGGCTGCACTTTAAACCAGTCGCTGCTTCTTACTGGGTGACCCCGAGCAGGCTGTTTAAGCTTCTTAGGCACCAATTATTAAAAATAAATAAATAAAGTGTAAACAGCTGCAGTGGCTTCATTTATACACGGCGGGCAAAAGCAGGTTTGCAGTTGTTTGTACGGAAAAGACGTACAGGTTATGATTACTACACTCAAGCACACTTTAATAATACTAATAAGACAAATGAGACAACAAATAATACAAATAAATGAAACAATAATTAATAAATAATAAAATAAGAATAAACAGTGTTTCACATACAACTATAAGCCTACTTTTGCCCACCCCGTACATTTACAGTATGGAGGTATTTTTAATAGGGTGTTCACTTGGGGTCCCACAGTGGGGTCTTGCATATCTCTAGCGCAGGGCAGGATTAAATCCCGCGGCCCACACACTCAGCGCTGCCACACAGAGAAGCCAAATGTAAAACAGAGGAACGAGAAGCTTTACTTTCAAAGCAGCTTTGACATACTCAGCAAGTTTGCCCCACAGCTTTGTTCGCAGCTCAATAGTTACTCGAGTCCACTGACAAGTGTCCACTACAATACACATTGACTTTAAAACACTTGATATTTCCTAAACTATTAGTATCAAATAATCTTTCTTAAATGTCCCTCCTTCCTCATTTAAGAGCCCCTTTTCAGGATAGGTACTAACGTGACTCGGAGCTCAGGTATTACCTCCAGGCAGGAAAAAAGTTGGCAAGTCCTGGCAGCATTTTAGGCTACAAGAAAAATCAAACATAAAAAAAGAAAAAACAAAAAGATCACGTAGCAACTGTAAGTGGACTTGGGAAAGAGACGGCCAAGTAGCAACGACCATAACTGGTTATGTCTTGGAAGTCCCAGTGTTTCTCGTTTCATCAAGAACCTCATGTCGATAATAAAAATGCACTCATTTCACCAAACAGAGAAAAATAAACGTAAGGATTTAATGTTGTAATTCAGTAAGCCTATAACATGCTGTTAAAAACATTTTCTTCAATTCCTAAGAAACTCAGTTCTACTGATCACAACACACACACAGCTAGAGACCCCGTTATTTAAACTCTTGATTTTTACCGAAATCTGGTTGCCCTGATTGTTCCAGTCGAGATTACACAGACACATCTTACCTAATTCCATGCTTGCTTCTTCACGTCCACTGCCCATTTGCATTACCAAAGGACTACGGTCCATTATTCGGATTGCTCTCCCAAGTCTGTAACGCTTTATTCCCTCTCAGCCAGCACTGACTGAAAGCACTTTGGTTTAGGGGAGCAGAACAGCACGCTTTGCTCTCAAAACGATGGCGTGTGTCCTGAGGCTGTCATCATAGCTGGAATGCAAAGCTGGATGGATGGTGAAGTTAACTCCATGCTGTCTGCCCCACAGCAGCCCGAGGTATTCAGAATTAGCGCCGTCCAGAAGTGCACTCATTGTATGAGTTTAGCACGGAGTCTCATTCAGCCTGGTGACCCCACGCCATGATACGCGAGCAAAGTTCACAACCTTTCACAAATGCAGCTGTCTGCCCACCTTATGATTCCGTCAGTTTGGATCGGCCTTTACTACTGTGTGTATTATATAATACACACACGCCAAAATGTATAAAGAAGGCAGTGTACACATTATTTTAAAACTTTTTTTTCTCATTACACTTAATCATATTTTCCGCTTGAATTCAGAGATCTCTCAATTTGAACAATACATATATAATATATATATATATATACATACAACATACAGACACACATATATATATATATATATACAGTGGTGTGAAAAACTATTTGCCCCCTTCCTGATTTCTTATTCTTTTGCATGTTTGTCACACAAAATGTTTCTGATCATCAAACACATTTAACCATTAGTCAAATATAACACAAGTAAACACAAAATGCAGTTTGTAAATGGTGGTTTTTATTATTTAGGGAGAAAAAAAAATCCAAACCTACATGGCCCTGTGTGAAAAAGTAATTGCCCCCTGAACCTAATAACTGGTTGGGCCACCCTTAGCAGCAATAACTGCAATCAAGCGTTTGCGATAACTTGCAATGAGTCTTATACAGCGCTCTGGAGGAATTTTGGCCCACTCATCTTTGCAAAATTGTTGTAATTCAGCTTTATTTGAGGGTTTTCTAGCATGAACCGCCTTTTTAAGGTCATGCCATAGCATCTCAATTGGATTCAGGTCAGGACTTTGACTAGGCCACTCCAAAGTCTTCATTTTGTTTTTCTTCAGCCATTCAGAGGTGGATTTGCTGGTGTGTTTTGGGTCATTGTCCTGTTGCAGCACCCAAGATCGCTTCAGCTTGAGTTGACGAACAGATGGCCGGACATTCTCCTTCAGGATTTTTTGGTAGACAGTAGAATTCATGGTTCCATCTATCACAGCAAGCCTTCCAGGTCCTGAAGCAGCAAAACAACCCCAGACCATCACACTACCACCACCATATTTTACTGTTGGTATGATGTTCTTTTTCTGAAATGCTGTGTTCCTTTTACGCCAGATGTAACGGGACATTTGCCTTCCAAAAAGTTCAACTTTTGTCTCATCAGTCCACAAAAGTCTTGGCAATCATTGAGATGTTTCTTAGCAAAATTGAGACGAGCCCTAATGTTCTTTTTGCTTAACAGTGGTTTGCGTCTTGGACATCTGCCATGCAGGCCGTTTTTGCCCAGTCTCTTTCTTATGGTGGAGTCGTGAACACTGACCTTAATTGAGGCAAGTGAGGCCTGCAGTTCTTTAGACGTTGTCCTGGGGTCTTTTGTGACCTCTCGGATGAGTCGTCTCTGCGCTCTTGGGGTAATTTTGGTCGGCCGGCCACTCCTGGGAAGGTTCACCACTGTTCCATGTTTTTGCCATTTGTGGATAATGGCTCTCACTGTGGTTCGCTGGAGTCCCAAAGCTTTAGAAATGGCTTTATAACCTTTACCAGACTGATAGATCTCAATTACTTCTGTTCTCATTTGTTCCTGAATTTCTTTGGATCTTGGCATGATGTCTAGCTTTTGAGGTGCTTTTGGTCTACTTCTCTGTGTCAGGCAGCTCCTATTTAAGTGATTTCTTGATTGAAACAGGTGTGGCAGTAATCAGGCCTGGGGGTGGCTACGGAAATTGAACTCAGGTGTGATACACCACAGTTAGGTTATTTTTTAACAAGGGGGCAATTACTTTTTCACACAGGGCCATGTAGGTTTGGATTTTTTTTCTCCCTAAATAATAAAAACCATCATTTAAAAACTGCATTTTGTGTTTACTTGTGTTATATTTGACTAATGGTTAAATGTGTTTGATGATCAGAAACATTTTGTGTGACAAACATGCAAAAGAATAAGAAATCAGGAAGGGAGCAAATAGTTTTTCACACCACTGTATATACACATATATATATATATATAGTTTTATCAGTCATGTCATTCATATACATTTCACACATTCTCTTCAACCATATTTCCAAACTCAGTCAAACGTTGTATAATACACTACAGTCACAAAAACCTCTTCAACATAATGGAACACATACTCAATGGCAGTTAAACCGTCTCATCTCACTCCACACAGAAAGCATACAGTATAAGCCCAAGCATTCATTTCCTGTTGTCGAGCAGCAGTGCTAAGCACTGCGTCACCATACTCCCCTATCTTAACAGTGGTTTTGCACTCATCCAAGCTCAATATACATTCAATATTTCTCAAAAGCATCACAACACACACCAATAATATTTTAATTCTTGAAAGAAATTGTCTCCGTTGTATTTTATTACTTTTAAAAGAACACTTTTCCTTAGAACGTGATCAGGGTTCTAAGGAAAGATGTTTCGTACATGTACAATTAGTTTTATGAGCAAAACTGGAGAGCTTTCCATTTACCAAGTATCACACACAGTCAAAACTCATGGTAACCCGAATTAATCCAGAGCTCTAGAGACTGATTTCAGAGATCTCTAAATTTTATGTGCACATTTCAGCCAATTACTTGAAAATTCAGATTAATACAAATCTAGGGGCTGACGTCAGTTTTTTTAAGACCGATTGCCGAGAAAAGGTAGCAACTGTTGCTTAATTTCAGGACGAAGCACAAGTCTTACGGCGACAATACAAGAGTCACAAAACATCCGTTTTCTCTTTTATGTAACCAGCTGGAGTTTAGAACAGAAAACTTTATGACAATTTTGTGCTAGAAAGAAAAGTAAAGCTTTAGTGTCCTTTTCGCAATTCTTCTTTAAATCAGAGCAAAGCAACAGATCATCGCACACTAAATAAAAACACTACAATATCACCAACGAAAGGGACTCGACACGCGTAAAGAAAGAAAAGTGAAGTAATAATTAAAATCAGAAATCAAAAGACAATGGAAAAGAAGAGAAAACGCGAGGTCAGTAACAGAGAACTGGTTTACTGCAGATGGAATGGAGGACAGGAGGGTTGCGGGATGGGAATTCAGCCACAGATAAAAATCAATATTCCCCGAAATACCCCGACTTGAAATGTACATTGGAGCCCACTTAGCCTTAACGGCGAGTCTTGTTTTATTCTTTAGCTTGCCCTTTACCTAATCTAACATGCACAACCCATTGTTCCACATACCTGAATCCTTCCACTATATCTAAGTAACTCTTTACCCCAGGAGACGTGCAAAACTAGACCTGAGCAGGCTTGTCATATAACTGAAGAGCGGAGCAAATCTGGAAAGGGCAGAGTCTCATTTTGTAGGATGTAAAAAAAAATGTCCAGCATAGTGCAGTGGTTGGAAAAGGAGATCAGGTCCACAGCTAATACAATCGCCGACAGATATACAAGAATATTAAGGCAGGGTAACTGGATAAGGAGGAACAAGAAATAAAGCACGTTGTGAATGGGGAGGATATTTGAGACAGGCACAGTCTATTTGAAGACATCAGCAATAATCATAAACGACACAGTTCTTTCCACTGGCAGCAGTTCATTTTCCTTGTATACTGTAGTGGTCCCAAAGCGGGACTAGTCCAGACGTCTGTGATAACTTCTAAGTCCGCATCTCTCCCCCAAAATCCGTGTAAAGCCTCCTCCGTGAACTCAGTCACAGCTGTCATCTTGCTCCTGAACAGCAACGAGTCACCACAGCAACACGGCACATACTCACCACTGACTTGGCTGTCAGACCAGTCTCCACGTCTCCACCTAATAACCCTCAGCGTTAACACATCACCTTAGTATGTATAGTTCCTTTACCACACTCCTACTAACTGTCAGACACTCGCCATTGTTTTGGTTTACATTCTTTCACATTACAGCATTTTGTAAACTTCTATCCTTCCTTTATTATACTGATGACCAACAGTCCTTCTCTTTCTGTCCGGTCCAATACTTGAACCACAATAATAATAATTCCATTATTATCACTAATGGAACAAACTTCAGCAGGTTAAAACGTAACTTTATTCTCGCTTCTCAGACTCCACCTACCTACTCCATCCTTAGTAAACTTTCTTTATTGAAACATACGCGTTGGCCAACCACAATGCATACACTCGCTCTTTCACACCACCCAGGTTGATTTTAAACTGTTATCCCGATCACGTCTAATTGGAACCCACACCTATGTTAAATTCATCCCAATATCAAATTTAGCTCGATGTTGTTATTCCTAGGTACCTACAGTGGTGTGAAAAACTATTTGCCCCCTTCCTGATTTCTTATTCTTTTGCATGTTTGTCACACAAAATGTTTCTGATCATCAAACACATTTAACCATTAGTCAAATATAACACAAGTAAACACAAAATGCAGTTTGTAAATGGTGGTTTTTATTATTTAGGGAGAAAAAAAAATCCAAACCTACATGGCCCTGTGTGAAAAAGTAATTGCCCCCTGAACCTAATAACTGGTTGGGCCACCCTTAGCAGCAATAACTGCAATCAAGCGTTTGCGATAACTTGCAATGAGTCTTTTACAGCGCTCTGGAGGAATTTTGGCCCACTCATCTTTGCAAAATTGTTGTAATTCAGCTTTATTTGAGGGTTTTCTAGGTCATGCCATAGCATCTCAATTGGATTCAGGTCAGGACTTTGACTAGGCCACTCCAAAGTCTTCAGTTTGTTTTTCTTCAGCCATTCAGAGGTGGATTTGCTGGTGTGTTTTGGGTCATTGTCCTGTTGCAGCACCCAAGATCGCTTCAGCTTGAGTTGACGAACAGATGGCCGGACATTCTCCTTCAGGATTTTTTGGTAGACAGTAGAATTCATGGTTCCATCTATCACAGCAAGCCTTCCAGGTCCTGAAGCAGCAAAACAACCCCAGACCATCACACTACCACCACCATATTTTACTGTTGGTATGATGTTCTTTTTCTGAAATGCTGTGTTCCTTTTACATCAGATGTAACGGGACATTTGCCTTCCAAAAAGTTCAACTTTTGACTCATCAGTCCACAAGGTTTTTTCCCAAAAGTGTTGGCAATCATTGAGATGTTTCTTAGCAAAATTGAGACGAGCCCTAATGTTCTTTTTGCTTAACAGTGGTTTGCGTCTTGGAAATCTGCCATGCAGGCCGTTTTTGCCCAGTCTCTTTCTTATGGTGGAGTCGTGAACACTGACCTTAATTGAGGCAAGTGAGGCCTGCAGTTCTTTAGACGTTGTCCTGGGGTCTTTTGTGACCTCTCGGATGAGTCGTCTCTGCGCTCTTGGGGTAATTTTGGTCGGCCGGCCACTCCTGGGAAGGTTCACCACTGTTCCATGTTTTTGCCATTTGTGGATAATGGCTCTCACTGTGGTTCGCTGGAGTCCCAAAGCTTTAGAAATGGCTTTATAACCTTTACCAGACTGATAGATCTCAATTACTTCTGTTCTCATTTGTTCCTGAATTTCTTTGGATCTTGGCATGATGTCTAGCTTTTGAGGTGCTTTTGGTCTACTTCTCTGTGTCAGGCAGCTCCTATTTAAGTGATTTCTTGATTGAAACAGGTGTGGCAGTAATCAGGCCTGGGGGGTGGCTACGGAAATTGAACTCAGGTGTGATACACCACAGTTAGGTTATTTTTTAACAAGGGGGCAATTACTTTTTCACACAGGGCCATGTAGGTTTGGATTTTTTTCTCCCTAAATAATAAACACCATCATTTAAAAACTGCATTTTGTGTTTACTTGTGTTATATTTGACTAATGGTTAAATGTGTTTGATGATCAGAAACATTTTGTGTGACAAACATGCAAAAGAATAAGAAATCAGGAAGGGGGCAAATAGTTTTTCACACCACTGTATATTAATTCCGGAAGGCATTTTTCAAAGTCACACACCGTTCCTTCCACATCAGACTTTGAATATCACCCTTAAATCATAACACACATATATTTATCTTGTCCTATTTATATTTATTTCTCTCTATATATACACATAAAAATACATATACAGATATATATACATATACATATGTACATATATATATATATATATATATATATATATATATACACACACACACATATACAGTATATGTATATTTTATTTACCTATTTATTTCACACAATGCCGGCTTAGCATAACCTCATGTACATATATATCTATTTTTTTATATAGATATATATCCCTGGAGCTCCGATCTTTACCCCTGTCTAGCCACCGACAGGAGCCTGGATTCTTTTACTCAGCTGAGTTTTTTTTTTTTTTTATTGTATTCCCCCCTTGTGAAAGACCGATAAAGAAAAAAAAAACTATCATAAACTTTGTATAATATATATATATGGATTGAACTTTCTCCTACCTGACCGTGGGTTCGATTCTCCTCAACACAGACTCCGGAGTCCCTGTATCTTGGGTCCCAGCAGTGGACCAGGAACTGGCCAGTCCTAAAGTTTGCCGGATCTGGTCCCACCAGACGGTCACTATTTTCTGGCCTCTTCTTCTTGAGGTTCCAGGTCCAAGTGGGTCCCCTCACCAGGTGAACCTCGGAGCCCAACTTTAAGGCGCCAAAAACTGTGGAAGAAACTTATGAATACAGACAGGCACCCCCCCCCCCCCCCCCACTGGAATGCCCCGATTTAAGCAATAAAACACAGGCAGGAGAAAGCGTCAATCGTTATTCTTTATCTAAATCTTCGAAAAGGTAACAAGTGTATTACATGTTAGCCACATGTTAGTCACATTGCTACAAAGGAAAAAATGTCCTCAGGCTATATTTACACAATTCATTGATTAGGTCAGTTTTCTTTAAAAGGAATTCATTACAAATTCAGAAAACTTTTAACATGTGTGATGGATGGACAGCTAAATATTCCGGCCCACACCTCCAGGCCACCAGGTGGAGCCCTCCCAACAGCAGGGAGGTTCCCCGAATTCCAGCAGGGCCTTATGGACCTTGTAGTTTGTATACACAGCCCTGCTGGATTACTTGGAGACCACCGGGAGTCGCTGTAGGTAGGCTGTCAGACTCTTACGTGCCCTATAACCCGGAAGTGCATCATGATCACATGACCAGAAGGAACGACGTGCTTCCGGGTTGAAGAAAAGGACTTTTACTGTGACCCGGAAGTAATGAGGACTTGGGGATTGTTGGACAGGAACCACTTCCAGGTTAGGGGGTATAAAAGGACTATGGGAAAGCCCAGACATTGAGCTGAGCTGGGAGGAAGGGTGGCGAAGTGTCTGGGAGAGGAGGAGTGGTTATTGTACTTGATTATTGGTATTTGTATGTGTAGTGTGGAGTGGAGGGTGCTCAGTGCACAGTATTATTATAAAAAGTCTTGGACTTTTACCTGGTGTTCGGCGTGGTACCGGAGGGTTCGAGAGGTCGATAACAACCTCAACTGTTACACACGATTGGTTACACCTAGTTGCTAACAGGACATGGCAGATTTTGATACCTTGATGACCACAATTTGATTGATAGTCCTGTTTGTTTAGGACAGGGGTCTGCAACCTTCACTATGAAAAGAGCCATTTTGCCCCCCCCTTCCTCCAAAGAAAAATAGTCTGGAGCCGCAAAACATAACACAGCTTATAAACTTTTAAAAGTTTTAATCTTTTTTTAGATTTTACATGTTACAACCACGGAATACAACAAACAGAAGTGCAGTATGCATGTGTAGGGCTACTTTGAAATAAATTAAAGTGATCTATGCAGGCCTATTTGGGTCCTTCCTATACCTGTGTAAAATTAAAATAAAAACTAGCCCACTTTAATATAAATAAAACATTTAGCTGTAGCTTAGCAGCTTTAAAAAAGTAAACATTAAATTCCATTTCAGTGTGCTGAATCAACTGAAGCACCTGAACATACAAAAAAAACCTACATCAGCTCCGGGTCCGAAATGAATGTGTTTTTTTTTCTGAAAAATAATAGCCTATTAAATGCTATTGTTGTCACCTGTTTAATGTGACTTCTGTTTCTGAAGTTCGCTGCTGATCATCTCTATGTCGGGGCTGTACAATGTGACTTTGACCTTCACACAGGACTGCAGGCTCTCATGTGTGAGGCGGGAGCGATATTTGGACTTTATGAAGTTCATGCTTGAGAAAACTTGCTCACTTAAGTATGTTGAGCCAAAGATGGACAGGACTCCAAATGCATATTTTTTCCTGTTCATATACGTTTCGGGAATGGCACTCCACGTGTCGAAAACAAATTTGTCGGGTTTGGGGAGGTTTTCAATATCACTCCATTTGTGCTCTTTAGCGAGAGTAGCCTTCTGACGGGTGACTTCTTCAAGATCCGCTGTCAGGCATTTGAACTTGGACACCCATTAATCTTTATCTGCTATGTCGTCCAGTTCAATTTCTAGATCGGGCTTAGTCCTGTGAATGCGGATGTGTTCAGCAGGGATGGGTCGATGTCCAGGGGTGTGACAGGGAAGGAGAGAGTGTTTTTTTCCGTTCCATACTCACTGAACCTTTCTCTAAATGCAGCTTGCATTTTCGGAACAATTTCCCGTTTGTTTTTAAAGTCAGAGAATAGATGCTCTGATATTTTTATGAACGATTCTTTCATGTATTCTCCGTCTGTGAACGGCTTACCCCTCCTTACGATCTCTTGAGCTGCCACAAAACCAGCAGCTGTAGTTGACTGTGTAGAAGTGATCCACTTTTTGAAAGTATGTTTGCTCTGTTCAGCTTTCCGTTGCAGTTCCGAAATTGCTCTCTTTCGCTCATCTTCACTTGGGTATTTTGAATGCTGAGTGCTTGTTTCGAAAATGTATTTCAACGTTACATTTTTTGTTGTTCGATAATTTATCGCCACATATTAAGCACACCGGTAAGCCAGCGTCGTTGGCGGTGAAGGCAAATGCTGCTGTCCACGCAGAATTAAACTCTCTAAATTAGATGTTAAAATGTATAACAGTAGTAGTCGTAAATAAACATATATATAAATACAACTTAAATTAAGAAATTGCCATTATTCATTTTCATGGTTTTTTTTTTGTCAAGGCCAAAGGGAGCCACTACAAGGAGGCTGAAGGGCCGCATGTGGTTCCAGAGCCGCAGGTTGCCGACCCCTGGTTTAGGAGGTACGTGACTTTTTAAATGTATTATTTTTATTCTTATTTTAGGAGATGTGTGAATTTCACAAAGAAGAGAAAAGAACAATGGCCTATATATATTATGATCCAGCTTGGTTCAAAACAGGAAACATATTTTATCATAGTGAATAAAAATAACAGCATCAGCTTTTAAGCATAAGCTCATAAGGATATGAGACTCAGACACATGCCATGTGCACACATAGAGCAAATTTAGCTCTTACAATAGAACATTATACCAGTAATGGCAAATTAGACAGACAACCTTTGTGACCAGCGCTGCCACCACATGCCAGCCTCACCACCCATCTACATCAAGTGACTCTATGGGAGTTGTGCCACTCACTATCCCTTTACCAGAATTACACGTAAGACACAAGACCACCATTTTATAAAATGTGCCACTCCAACTATCTTCTACTACTCCTGTGCTTGTTTGTGTTCATTTATATTTGTAAACTGTGTATTTAATGTTTTCAAAAGAAAGAAGTTTTCTTCCTTTTTAGTCATTCTGGTGTGTGTTCAGACCATAGTGTGTACATATATTTATTTATTTATTTAAAGAGCAAACACAAAATTTCCCCTGCAAGACAAAGAAACTTCTGTCTATTTAAACATAATAAAATATGTAATACCAATTCCTGTTCCTTCCCATTCTGATTATTTAAATAGGAAACAAGACTTCACCAACCAACAACATATGACCATCAAGTGAGCTGCAAAACCACATTCTGATCCAAATGAAACGGCAAAGACCCCCCCACACTGCACTCACGTCAGCCCCCAGCACTGAGGTATTAAGTAAGCTGCTGGTCGGAGTATTCTACCTAGTGCAAACATTACTTTATTAAATGTTTTGGGATTTAAAAAATAAGCAAAATTCAAGGCACAATCATAATTTAATCAATGCACTGATCTAAAGTAAAATACTTACTATGTACAGGTAGATTCTTCTTAATACAGTACTGTATTTCACATATTTATATCAAAATATATTTTCAGTTTCTCATAAAAAATGCACTTTTACTGCACAGAAATATAATTAGAATATACAGTACAATTAAAATGTACAAACATTTCAGTGTAACAAATAATAATTATGGCACAATTAGTTAATTTTACCCGTAGATTAAAAACAATTAAATGAAATAAAACAGAATAAAAGTTTAAAATATTTTTCTTCTTATAAAATTGTTAACACCCAGTGTTCCCAAGCCACAGAGATCTATGGGAAAGAACCCAACTGCCCAATTGACTGCAGCCGTAACGTATCAAGTCCAGTCACCCCCGAGACTGTGCCAGTGGCCCCCAAGTTCAGCATCTGATAGCTTTTGTAAAACTCCAGTGCTGTTTAACACTGACAGGCACACACCAAGGTTTGAAGACAAAGATGTTTTACAAGGCATTCCTCTACTGTGGAACAGATTAATGCTGGGGTTTTCCTTTCGGCTGTGCACATACAGATCTATTCTTTGTGTTTGGCTTCAACGTGCGGTCACTGAATCTCAAAGCCAAACATTCTCCAGACATTCAGACCCCAAAGCCTCTGAGTGACTGCTTCTTTGAAGGTATGAGGAATCTGCTCATCACTTTGGCTCTCTACAGTGGCTTGCAAGAAACTGCATGAGATTCCAAATCTGGAGAAACACCAAACATTCCTGGACAGATCTCAAAGGGTACTGCTTAATTGGCAGGTGGTCTACTTTTCTGTCACTTTTTTCATGAGTCCTCTTCCATATGTTGTATTTGAACAGGCCTCTCTATTTAAATGTTTTCAGTAGCAGGTTGCGCAGACAGCCATGCATTTTTTGAAGAGTTCCAATGTGCACTTGAGGATAAAAAGTAAAACCAAGGTATTTAGTGGCATCATATGCAAAAGCATACAGGTTATGCAAATACACACAATCCAGGCATCGCTCTAGATGGTGTGGTGCGGCTGTCTCGCAGGATTTATTGGCTCTAACATGGCTAGCTGCAGCACCTGTAGGCAGAAGGGAATAGGAACATTAGTAAGGTAGGAAAAAGAAAAGCCCTGTAACCACATTAAAAATGGAACCATTCTCCAAATTCATTACTCCAAGTAAGTTCGAGACTCTCATAATATGGTATATAATATTGCAACTATGTTCAGGAAAGTTCAACAAAATTTTCTGGATTGGCAAAAAGCCAGGCTTAATTTCCTCAATCTGCACTCTCACTCCACGTCCATTAACTGCTCTAACAGCTCTTTTAGCTGTCAGTCTAATGGAAATTATCCCATTTCATTTTCAAAAACACCCACTCTGGAGCCAGCCAATAAAAGCCCTCCCATGGATCTGCCAAGTTATGCAATGTTACATAAACAAGCAATCACTGTTTGAGGCATGATTTTGAAAACTCCGAGGACCAACTGTGTTGAAAATTTCAGCTCAATAGACAAATACAAGATGTTGCACTATGCTCAGTGACAAGTGGCATAACAATATACACGTAATCTTAACTGCTTTTCTTCATATTTAAAAAGATGTATGTCTACCGATATATATTCTGTAGCCATTATATATATATATATATATATATATATATATATATATATATATATATATATATATATATATATATATATATATATATACACACACACTGCCTGGCCAAAAAAAAGTTGCCACCTGGATTTAACTAAGCAAATAGGTACGAGCCTCCTATTGGATAATTACTGCATGGGCGATTATCTTTCAGCTGGCAACAAGTTATTTAACCCCAACTGGTGCAATGAGTTGCTTCTCATTTCTTAAACAACCATATCGAAAGATGTTAGTCTGTTTGAGAAGGGTCAAATCATTGGCATGCATCAAGCAGAGAAAACATCTAAGGAGATTGCAGAAACTACTAAAATTGGGTTAAGAACTGTCCAATGCATTATGAAAAAACTGGAAGGAGAGTGGGGACCCATCGTCTTCAAGAAAGAAATGTGGCCGGAAAAAAATCCTGAATGATTGTGATCGGCGATCACTTAAACGTTTTGTGAAATCAAATCAAAGAAAAACAACAGTAGAACTCAGGTCTATGTTTAATAAGGAAAGTAAGAGCATTTCCACACGCACAATGCGAAGGAAACTCAAGGGATTGGGACTGAACAGCTGTGTAGCCATAAGAAAACCACTAATCAGTGAGGCAAACCGGGAAAATAGGCTTCAATTTGCTAGGGAGCATAAAGATTGGACTCTGGAGCAATGGAAGAAGGTCATGTGGTCTGATGAGTCCAGATGTACCCTGTTCCAGAGTGATGGGCGCATCAGGGTAAGAAGAGAGGCGGTCAGACTCTACCATCATCAATGCAAGATCTTGGTGAAAAATTAATGCAACACTGGATGGAACTAAATCTTGTGACATTGCAGAAGCTTATCGAAACAATGCCACAGCGAATGCGTGCCGTAATCAAAGCTAAAGGCGGTCCAACAAAATATTAGTGTGTGTGACCTTTTTTTTTGGTGGTGACTTTTTTTTTGGCCAGGCAGTGTATATTATATATATATATATATATATATATATATATATATATATATATATATATATATATATATATACACATATACACACCCACGGTAAATTAATAAATAAAACTAACGTTATCACATATAAACTGGATTTTTCTCTTATGAGCTTGTAAAACCAGAACATTTACTAAAAGTGGACAATGTGACTTTTATTTTGATGCCTTTTATATATTTGTTTGCCTCTGCATTTGTCAATAAAGATTACTCAAATAGTACTCAAAATCTCCTTCCATTTTAGCTTTTGTTACAAGTAACGCATATGCAAGACTAGAACTTAGAGATCTTTATCTAACTGCATTACAAATGACAGAGGTCTAAACCTGTTGTCACATGCCAACATACTGAGACTGGGGGTGTAATCCGAGTGTCAGCAATGCTACAGGAATCTCTGAACATATACACATGAGCTTGTAAGAAACTATTTTAAAATAATAATAATGTGCAGTTTGAAATCATCTGTCTCTTATCAGGTTGGTCTTCTAAGAGTTCACATCAATTCCAGGTAGAGTCAGAAGACTTTCTGAATGGATTGTATCATGTGTGTGTGTGTCTGTTTATATTTAAATCAATTAAAAGCTGGTGAACATCAAAGGATTACAGTTAATGTGCAGTAGTGTGCATTCAAAGTCATCAAGCTTGCCCTGGGTTGATTGTATTCACGCTATACAGTACAGCAGATGCATATTCTCTACTTCAGTAGCATTTAAAGCAGGAGTATTTGATCCATCATAATTAAAAAGTTGTCTAATGAACCTCAACAAGGATATCATCAAATGGGGGAAGTAAAAAAAAAAAAAAAAAAAAAAAAAAGCCTTTGCTTAGATCCCCCAATTTAAATCCTATTAAGTCTGCATTTCACTTACTGCAAAGTCACAAATCCTGCAAAACAAACTATAAATCATAATGGCAGCAGCAAAAACCTCAAAGAATTTAAACCATTTACTTATATAAAAGTTGTTCAAAAATATGTTGTAATCAAATACTGAGTTTTAAGGTATTTCATTTTTCAAAAAGTGTTATCATCATGAAGCAGTAAGTGGTATATATGTGGAAGGCATAAAAAATAAGAAGGGTTATTCTTTACGTTTGTTGTACTTTCTTTCCTGGTCTTATCTGAAATTAGCAACTTTGACCTCATGGTCTCAATAGTTTAAAGCACTATAATCTCTAAATGCCTCAAGCCAGTCATTCTTGAAAAAGGACAAAAACAAATATTACATATCCTTGTGTGCAAAAATATGATGTGTCCAGACTTGTTTTTTATTACCACTGCAGCTGGAAAAGACTATGGATTTCTAAAACCCCCCAAAAAGATGCTGCATACAAAACATTCACTAATGGCCAAAGAGGGAATGGCAGTGACAGATCAATATGCAAGAAATTCTGGAAATACCAATGACAAGAGATTGAAATGAATGAAGTACGAATTAAACGAAGCCTTGCTTCAAAATGTTACCAAACATTTTCTGCTGAACCTGATGCTTCTTTATATCAACTGTACTTTAAAATATGATGTGTTTAGCTTGATAAGTAACTGCAAGCAGCTTTGTTTCTATAGTATGTACACAAGACCTATTTATAATATTAATGTTTGTGCACACAAGGAAGTCCGATGTTGCTTTTTGTATTCTCTTATTTCAGTCTGCATATTATGTAAAGAAGATATGACAAAGTTTTACTATGTAATTGTGTTAGTTTTGTGATAAAAGTTGTAAAGTCATATCAGATTATTTGCGTAATCAGTGCACCACAGCTTGCTATACTTGGCTTTATTGTTTTTGAGGTATGCAACAGCAAAGGCTATAGTGGCCGATTTGAAGTACATCTCTAGAAAATACAGCTTGCATAACACCAAGGAGTGACAACCATGCTGTTGGTACAAGACAATGTGTAAACAAAAATTTATATAAAAAAGTTTACTTTTATCCCTTTCCATCAGTTGATTAATGAATGCAATCACTCTAGTAACAAACTTGTACTTTTTATCAGTGCTCAAGGCTTTTAGTACTTTTCCCAGTTGTCTTGTACTGATTCTGATGGTTGCCAGATTTATTTTCTGATTGCCCATTTGCTTCTTCCTTCATATAGAAAATAAGATTTTATATGCTGTGAATCTAATGCAAGAACACTTGTCTATCGTACTTAGTGTTTTGACTTTTGGTTGCAATTTACTGGTTTTAGTTGGCACATTCTATTATGGAAGACTATTTTGCTTTACTTTATATATACAGTGAAACCTTGGATTGCGAGTAACTTGGTTTGCGAGTGTTTTGCAAGACAAGCTAAAATTTTTAATAAATTTTAACTTGATAAATGAGTGAGGTCTTGCAATACGAGTACTGTAGTACGTATACGCTTTGTCCACTGAGCATCATATGGGGATTGTGGATAATCGTCTCCCATGCTTGTTTTCAGTCGGCATGCCTCACTCATATAGTCAACATCTGTATGAGCATATACTGTTTACTATAGCATGGTGACCACGTGTGTGAATGCTGTAATGTGCGAGTCCCTGTCATGCACCCCAAAACATGAGGCTGAGTTTCAGTACTTTAGTAAAACCAGGTTTATTCAGCGTGAAACAGGAACAGCATGGTTATTTATTGTAGCGGGATCTACCGCGCTCCTATACAGAGACACGGCAATCATACAGGGTCGTGACCAGGTTAGTAGCTAAGTAATACTTTGCTCTTGCATTTATAAATTTCCTTGCATCACCCATCGACGGCAGGTGCTTATAGTTTGACCGTGATCTTTTCTGATTCTCTTTTACTGTGAACTGCTACAGCACTGGGAGCTTGCAGATACTTGCTTCGGGACATTCTTCCACATGTTGTAGATTTTGTATTTATCATTTATATATAAATATCTGTGGGTTGTGAAATGAATTATCCGAGTTTCCATTATTTCTTATGGGGAAATTCGCATCAATATACAGTACGAGTACTTTGGATTACAAGCACGTTTTCGGAACAAATTATGCTCGCAAACAAAGGTTCCACTGTATATGTTTTGATACTCTAGTGCAAGCTTATTGCTATTGCTCACTCATATTACTTCTAGTATAAAACAAAATGGAAAAAAACCTATTTACTACTTTTGTCATTGGTTTGATTTACGCTCTTAATTTTCAGGAATGACTACAATATCCTCCTCCTTATACTTTATGACTTTCAGAAGTTTACCTTGACCAGATTTTATTTTGGTTACCTCCATATTTGTTGCATTACAAGCTTCATTCATGTGCATTTTATGATTTACTACTATATTTGCTAGTTTTTAATTATTTCTCATTTTTGTGTCATTTCTGTTGATTTAGTTTATAATTGGGTAATTGTATATTGTCCCTCTAGGTTTGTCTATGCCATGCACACAGTCTATTTGAACTTATCCCATACGACAAATGCCTCAAAGGCTCTCCTGCACGAACCTCACGGTTCAGAAACAGTTTCAACCCAAGACCTATAAACACACTCAATCAGTCCATCAAGTGCTCCCAGTAGAACTGTTTCTACTTATCCTTACAATTACCTCACTGTAAGCTTGCACTGCAGTTGTAATAGATACTGCACAACCTGAGCCACTTTACGAACCATTTGCACTATCTGCACTATATATGTACATGTACAGTATATTATGTATTTTTCATTGTTTTTATTGTATTATTATTGTTATTTTATTAATTTATAGGAAAATAAGTTTATGGTGGATTTTCATATTGAATCTCATTGGATCATACAATAATAATAAAGGAATTCAATTCAATAGAAGAGAGCGCGCATTTACAGATGATGACAACTGGCTTCTAAGTCGATTTAAGATGAAGTGCATTAAAGTATGTATATTAAATTATACAGATAAATGGTTAACTTAATTTAAATAATGTATACTATTAGTAATTAAACGTGTAGGCCCAGTGGCGCAGCAGTAGCGATGACCTGGCACCCCATTCAGGGATTGCTCCTGCCTCACACCGTATGCTTGCTGGGACTGGTGAAACCCTGGATGGATAGATGGACGGAATAATTAAAAATGTACCACAAAGATTTTTCAATGCTCCTTAAAACGTTTGAAGAATCAGTGTTCTAAGCTTACAGATGGCTTGACATTTATTACTAAATTTGGAGTTTAGTTGGTTACTTGGAGAAAGAAAAGAAAGGACAGGAATTGGGGGTTAGTACATTTGAAAGAGACAGTACTGCTGCAATAAATTATTTAATCGAGGGTCGCACCAGTCCCAGCAAGCATCTTGTGGGAGGCAGGAACTATCTCTGGATGGGGAGCCAGCTCATTGCTACCACTGCACAACCGTGCACCCCCTTGTTTAATACATGCCTTAATTGATTTCATCATAAAAATGATAATCAAATATACATCTTAGTATTTAAATTATTCAGAGAGCTATAATATCATGAATGTAATTTATTTTGTGTCCTGTCGGGGTAAGAGAAAGCCCGTTTAAGAAGCACATAGAAGAAAACATACAATACGAAACATTTAACGTAACTTTAGTTACGATGGGATCTGAGAAACTCTAGTAACTTAAACATTGATTTTAAGATTAAGTTTATGACATTCTACTTTAATGACAAAATAAACTATGAGATTGAAGTGGACATTTTGACCATTTTTTCACCGTGTCCCTATTTTTTTTCTGATCTCTATACCTTAATATGCTTCCATATGATACTCAGACGGTGGGCAAAGACTCGCCTTTTCATGGCGACTTTGGTATCTGACCACTTCTTTTTTATTTCGGGCACTGTGCAACTTTTTGAACTTGAACTTTCGAGTTTCTCCACACTCTGTATCACTCGACCAACTTCCTTTTGTTGTTTATACCACTGTTTAAGCCAACAAATAGTATGTTTTTCCTTGCCTCAACTTCACATTCGCTGAAATTCTTTTTTTCACATGCTTTTTCCATTATCTTTTAACCGAATACTGAAAAAGAAAGGGCTTTTTATATTGATCTACATCAGTGTTTCCCAAACTCGGTCCTGGTGAACCCCTGAGGCTGCAGGTTTTTGTTCCAACCAGCTTCTGTTTTTAATTGAACTCCTGGGCTAATTAAGTGAACTGATATTTCCCAAGTTCTGTGTTTAGGGAACAATATAGAAATTAGAAACTAAGTTTGCTTAAAAAAAAAAAATAAATAAATAAAATGTACCAAGCAGTTATATAGGAATAATGTATTTTTTTTCTTTTTAACAGTATTTTCATCTTGATTTTCATTCTACTTTTCTAGGTGTTCTAATTGTTTAATTGATCCATTATTTACTAATTAGTGGGTCTGACTCTAAAGTAGTTGCAGCCTTTGATTATTCAGTGTTGTTTGTCTGGGTGTCTGCTCTGCTCGTTTTAAATTGTCATTAATAAGATAAAATGAAGAGGGAAAAACTGCACAGAGAAAGGGCAAAGTATAATGAAATCAACAAAAGAAAGAGAGTTAAGCATTTAAATCTATAGCAAAAGCAGAAATATTTCTAAATGTCTCTCTATATATAAAAGAAAATCCTGGAATCTAAAGCAAATGCAAGGCTACGATACGTGATCATCTTGAAAGACATTTTAAAGACCCGCGAGACCAAGGAGACTTGCCACGGTGCGTCTCGTGGGGACCGTAAACATGAGACTTGGTGCCAAGAGATTGTCCCAGGGCCGTAGCAAAAAGGACAGCGGCTATACAGGCTTTAAAAAGATCGAAGGGCAGCGCGACAGCAGACTAAATTGCTCATGTCCTACTGTAATTTATTTTTAAACAAGAGTGCAAATATTTATGTTTTTTGTTGTTTTTTTACTTCTAATTTCTTTTTGGCATTATCCATAACTAAGTTTTAACTGATATTTAGGGGAAAAGGTCATTTTAAAATCAAGCGTGTGTGCATGTGACGACAGGTGTCCAAGAAAACATGGAAACTGAAGTCAAATAAAGAGACCAAGGACCAGTGGCAGAAAATAGAGAGGCAAACCCTAGAAATACATATACAAAAATCAATTAATTGTGCATATAAATAATAACTTTTTATTAATAAAAACAGTTCAGGTGCATTCCTTCCAAAACACTTGATAAGTAGATTGTGAGGAAAACACATTCTTTTAAAATTTCAATAAACTGAGGAAAAAACATTAACTTTCCCCCTTTTTCCTTATAAATCAGGCTTAAAACAGAAACAAGCAGCCCCAGGTCTTTGCAGAATAAAACCCTCTCTTCCTTTTAACTCCAGAGTGGGTTTAGCTGCTATTAACTCTTACAGCAGCTGTCTTCTCCTTGTCCAACAATCTGATGATGCACCCAAAAAATGAGGGGGGAAAAAAAAACCCACACACCTTGAGAATATCACAGGTTGCATATAATCTCCATTCAGAGGATCTATTCAGGATGTGAGTCACATCCTCCTGTCACGAGCATGCGCCACATTTCAAATTTTGACTACGCACTAATGACCTTACGCCAGCCTTCTTCACCATAAGACATTCTGCACCACTTCATTAGTATGCTTCACACCAATTCAAATGCCAGTATCCCTGCCTTGAAAAACATCTGCCTTACCACAGCATGCCAATGCCTTCTTCATATTGCCACTACCTGAAGACGTGTACGCCAAAGAACAGGCACATGCACCCTTACACTATCTAGTAACTCAAGGTGCTCCTGCCCCGCCTCATGGACTCCCACAAAAACCTTCATGTCTAGGAAGTATCTTAAACTATCTTAAACTATTTTTAATCTGAATAGTTACCAAAAAATATTTATAACCAAAGCTGTAAAGCATTTCTTCACAGTACAAAATGATTTTTCAAATTGCATTTCATGATATTAAACAAGAGCACTACTGCCTCACAGCTTACAATTCTCAAATTTAAATCCTAGTTTTGGCATTGTCAGTGGGGAGTTTGCATATTTACAGTGTATCTGTGTGAATTTTTCACCAAGTAATCTGGTTACTCCACCTAAGAAAGCCACGCAGGTTAGGTTGACTGGTGACTCAAAACTGATCCTAGATGTATGATTAGGAGTGCTGCATTTGTGTGTATGCTCTTCAATAAGGTGGTGTTCCATACAGTGCTGATTGCTGCCTTGTATCTGATGGTGCTGGGATGGACTTTGCCTTCCTATCAACCTGAACTGGAATAACTGTGCACAGATAATACTGTAGATCAGTAAGCCACACAATATAACATTGTCAATACAGTACTCATATGTATTTTCTGCTTCATCTATTAAATTATTAAAAATTAAAAGGGAAAAGTGGGGTCACATTCAAAATTTTAAAATATTCAACAATTTTATATTGTACAAGAGGATGGCACCTGCACATGCTGGTATGTATAAATTCCATTAAGCAAACGGCAAGGTAAAGAATGTGTAGAACATGTTTCCTTGTTTTAATCAGTAACTTTATATGGAACAATTTTGTTTTTATGCAATACTACTAACACCACACATAGCAAAATACTCTTTCTTCTCATGTAAAGCTACAGAGAAGTATGACAATCAGCAAACCATATCAAATAAAACGAGGATGAAAACAGACCATGACACAGAGAAATACTCTTTTCAAAAAAGGAGAAAAAAAAATCACAAGTAAACATTGGCTTTTTCCCTGTAAGCATTCCAGTAAACGCTGCTGCCTGCATTTTTTGTGAAACAGCAACACTCTCATGTTTGCACTGCACAAGTCAAACACTGAGCTGTCTGAACACTGCACAAGAGCAGTGTTTTATTTTTCTTCTTGTTAAACAGGCTGAATGTTGAAGAGACTCAGATTTTTAAATTGAGGTGTAATAGCAATTCAGTGCCAAAATATTTTTAATTAAACAACAAAGTAATTTTTGCAACACAGATATCCACACTAATAAAATGAATTATTCCACAAAAACAGAAAGGCTGTAGTTTATTTATATCTGACCATTTCCTCAGCTTGTGCCAATCAGTATCTACAGCCGCTGTACCTCATCAAGAACAAACATAGCTGTGCTATTTTGCAGGCATTCATTTTCCCAGCCTTCTTTACCCTAATAATAAAGTAATAAAAGGTGATGGATACAATAAGCACATTGATAGCTTCAATTTTAGATAATATCAGTAAAAGAAGAAGGCACAGACAGATGTTTTTGTGAACTCTAATGTTTTGGTTTTACTTTTCGGCACATACGTGTTTAGGCACTGTTCTACAGCCAATACAAGAATAAGGCTTAAACATTATACTGTAGTTTCCCCCTCCAACCCACAAGGTTGCAGAAACTGGAAGCATAACTGAACAAGTGGTATGAAAACAGAGGTAAGGAGTACATCAGCTTAGCCGATTTGTGTTTTCTATTAAATAAAAGTTCTGTACTTTAACATGTTCTTATTTATCATGGCACCAGCATGGTGAGACATGCAAGTACTCTGTAAAACATGACAATCTACTGCTATACGTACACCTGCATTTCCAGCTTTTTAATGAAGTGAACCTACCATTACAGCAGTGTTTCACCTATGAGATACCGACATGTTCTGCTGCACCTAAAAAACAAAAGTGTAGTTAAATATGGGCTAACTATGGCAAAAATAAAAGGTGAAAGTACAATACATTTAGCCCAATTTACTACCAACATTGTCATAAAGAAAACAGTCATACACATACACAAAGGAAAATACAGGACAGGTGACAGCTATTAAAAGACAGAAAAGATAGGGTGAATAATAGTGTAAGAATGCAACAGCAGTGTTAATCCTGTAGTTGTTTGCCATTAATACTTACTTCCTGCTCTTTGTTAACCTATTAGAGTTGCACACTCTCTGATAAATAAGGAAAACAAAGTCAAAGGTTGGTTCTGAAAAGTACTCTCTCTACTTTGTGTGTATGCCATGTTCTGAATTTGTATTTTTAAATAATCCTCAGTCTTTTAGAAAATGTATATTTAATGCTACAAACTTTCTCATAAAATTTATTGAAAAAATGTCTCTGGAATTTAAGAGAACAAGTCAAACTACTCTTGTTATCTATACAATAATAAAAAAAAAATATTAAGAAGTGTCTTATTAGGATACCTAGATGATTATATAATTAACACTTTCACCACTCAACAGTTTAACCAGGTCTTTGTTCAGAAGCCATGCAGAATTAACCTAAAAGTAAAAACCTTGTTTCTTGCCTACAGGAAGTCAATGCTCTTTCACAAACAAAGCTTTGCTTCGAACACAGGAAGTTCACAAATTGTGCCTCAACAGTTTATGTGAGGTGTGAAGACTAAGAGCTGCAGAAATTTACCAATATTACAAACATACTGAAAACAGAACTCAATAGACCCAATAAACCCATGTGGGTTTTCGTTAAGCCACAACTGCTACGAAATATTATCATCCACAGATCCTTATCAGAGAAGTAATATTGTTCACCATTACTTGTTTCAGCATGACACAAGCTAGATGATGCTGCAATTAAGGTACAGCCAACCACTGAAGAGTTAGGAAGGCTCAGCAAGCTGCAGAGAAATGCCAAAACAGGCCAAACAATAAAACTCAGGCCCTCCAAGTCCTTCCAGAAACCCAGGCATTTTGATAAACAGATTATGCTTTAGTTATTGCAGTGATAAAGACTTTTTGTTCATACTGGCTTACTAATTTATTAAGCAGAAAGTTCTCACATCAATCTTTATTTTTCTCCCCTCCCAGTTTCTTTCTCACCTGATGAGATCCTTTCAAGTATGGTGGGTTTTTAAAATCTCCTTTCATTACCTGCAAAACAGAAAATATAAATCTCTTTCAGGCAAGTAAAACATTTACTCAACCTTTTAAAACTTTGTTACAGAAAAGGCTCTGGACCCGCAGTCATGTTTCTCTGCTCCTCCTCCATAGGAGTAAACAATTCACTTAAATGGAGATCACACCATATTTGACATGATTTCTAATCAGAAAGTATGTTCTAGTATGGTATAATTTAATAACTGTGGTTGGTAATAGTTGCTGCCTCTGAAAGTGTCATGAAAGAGTTTCATAAGCTCCTATTACAACCAAACAATATGAACTTCAGTAGTTAGTTTAGCGACTTAAATGCTAACCGGGTATGTTGAGTTCAGCTGCATTCTTAGCCCATCGTTTTTTGAACAAGCAGACATACATGTTGGGTCCAAACTTCAACAAGCCTCTCTTTCATCTGCAGTCTAAAATACTCTACTTCCTTCTCTTTTTTGTAGCTGCTCTTGTTTTTTACTGTTTGTAGTTATTACATACTAGCCAACCAGCGGCATAGCATACGCTGCATAATTATTTATTGATGGGTGAACACTTCATGAAAGACACAGTTGTCCAAATGGGGTGGGTTTGAGGATACGACTGTAAGTGAATGAAAAGATGGAACTCTGGAGAGAGCAACATACAATTGTCCGTGTCTGAAAACTGATTTTGGCAGATACAGGCATATCTTTTTGAAAGTTTGTCCCTGCGCCTTATTAATTGTCATTGCAAAGGCCAATCTAACACGAAATTGTCTGCGTGTAAATGTAAATATATATATATATTTTTAAAGTTTTTAAGCACAAATATAGTTAATTATACCATACAATGCATAGAACTAAATGTAAAAACATTGAATAACAATGAGAAAACCTTGAACAACAGAGAAAACTTAATACTGCAAGAGTTCGCGCTATAGCGCTACGAACCGCTCGCTAAAACCATTTTTTCAATTAGTTTTAAGCACAGGGAAAAAAAATGAACATTTGAAAAATCCGTAAATTAACAAACCACCAAGAAAAGTAACATTGCAACAATGCACGCTACGAACCGATCACTGTAAACAGAAGTGAAAACAAAATCAAGCCCGGTGCATTCTTTAAGTGCCTTCTCTGCCTTATGCATCCAGCCTCTGTCGGTCTGTCTCTCGCGCGCACCTGTGTACATGTGTGTGTGTATGTGTGTGTGTGTGTGTCTCTCTCTCTCTCTCTCTCTCTCTCACGCCTGTGTGCGTGTCTCTCTCTCTTGTGCGTGCCTGTGTTTGTCGCACTCACTCTCTCTCTGGCTGCACAGGGAATGCACAGGGAGAGACTGAACACGTGCGAAAATCATCAGCGTGCACAAACCAAAAGGGAAACTGGCTTGTTCGTATACCGAGTGTGTGGTCGCGAACAGATGCAAAAGTTTGACGGACTTTTTGCTGTGTTTGGTGAGGTGATGCGTGCTGGCTCATGAGGCTCAGTCGTGCGTATCCCATGACGCTGGAGGAGGGTTAGAGTTGGTGGGCGGGGCTCTGTCTTGCGTGCATGCGTATCCCTTGGTCGGGCAACTTGGTGGATTATATATAGAAAATCAGCAGGAACCGAAAAGAACAATGAAAAGTCAATGTGGCTCAGAGGTCCATGGGGACTGTAGCAGAGACGAAAGCGACTGAGGCGGTGTCTGGTAAGGTGCTACGTACCTCGAGAGCGAGGGTGGACTCGGGAGGAGGGTAAGAGTTGGCGGGCGGGGCTCTGTTGTGCGTATCCCATGGTCTTAGAGTTGGTGGGCGGGGCTCTGTGAGTTGGCAGGCGTGGCTCTGTCTTGTGTGCATCTTGCTTGCCATGGACTTGCATGCATCTTGCTTGCCATGGTTTGGTCTCTGTCTTACGTGCCATGGTTGGCTGCTTAGTGAACTGTGAGTTGGTGGGCGTGGCTCTGTCTTATGTGCGTCTTGCTTGCCATGGTTTGGTCTCTGTCTTACGTGCCATGGTTGGCTGCTTAGTGAACTGTGAGTCCGCTGGCGTGGCACTGTCTTGCGTGCGTCTTGCTTGCCATGGTCTGGTCTCTGTCTTACGTGCCATGGTCGGCTGCTTAGTGAATTGTTGGTGGGCGGGGCTCTGTCTTGCGTGCGTCTTGCTTGCCATGGACTTAGTGAATTATATATATATATATATAGATATTTGCAGTTGCAGCTGAGCACTCAACAGCTGCTGACTATCACACTTAGATAACAGCCAAACACTATAACTGGTGACTTGCTACAAAATAATGAAAACAATTTGATTTTGTCATAAAGCACAGGGATGTCACGCTGCATGACTGACACTCACAAGTAGTACAGCCACTGTAACTGTAACATGCTATAATTTTCTTAATACTTTGTAAATGAAGGGTACAGCAAAAAAAAAAAAATAGAAAAAAATCATGTAGTGTAACCCCATCTTAACTTGAGATCTAATTTAACTTCTTTTTGGCAACTTATCAAAAACACTGTAGTTCTACTCCAACTCCACAAAGTCACAACTTACCCGCTGAGTGTTATTAACAACTGCTGGGTCCGGGTTGCCATAGTTTGGAGGGTTGGCATAAGGATCATAGCCGAGCTGGCTTAGCATAGGTGCTATATGTGCCATATCATGAATCACATCTGTTGGAATATGTCCAACCCATTTTGACAAAGCTTCAAGATTAACCGGTTTGATCACTTGGTCTGTAGACCTTTCAATCCTAGACAGAACAAATATAGTAAAATCATTTGGTGTAAGAGACAACTTCTTCATATTTCAATTTGTCAATATACAATAAAAAAACTGGGTACTGAGTACTCCTCAAATCTGAAATAAAAAGGATTTTTCTCCTCCTCTTCAACAGTCACTTTCAAAAATATTCCAATCCAAAGTTCTAATGCTTCAAACTTCTGTTAAACTCATAGCTCCATGAGAGTATCATTTAAATTACTACAGAGAAACAATGGACGATGTCTCTAATACAATTACTAACTGAACAGTTTAATGATTAGACTACACATTACACATATGATTATAAAGCTCCTATTACTTTGACATGTTAATGAAAGCTACACCTCCAAGTATGAACAGAATGGTTAATCAGGTCAATTAATCAATCATTACTTTCTAAACCTGTTTAATCCAAGGAAGGGTCGTGGATGCTGAAGTCAAACCAATTACTGCTCCTCTGCAGCAATTGTAAAATAATAGATGCACACAAATGTTAACTAGACAATGCCACTTTCATACAGTAATGTAAAATGTGACAAAAAATGAAAAATAGATTTTTCATTACTACAATTTCTTGGCACTACATAATAATTGTAGTCATCTCATTATAATAGCAGAACAGTAAACTGATAAAGTAAAATTATTGTTGAAAATCCATCCTTTTTATAAGTAGTCAGTCTATTTAAAGTTGTAGGAACAAAAGCCTATCCTGGCAGCATTAGCGTTAGCCACATGCCAGCCTAACTTGACAAATACTTAACCTTGCTTTTCTTTTTCTAAAACTGCTCATATTTTGTTGGAGAGGTCAGGGATTGGTTTAGCCAATTTCAATTTTGTGAAAGCAACCACAATGCCAATGTTGCACTCAAAACCCTGCAGTCATATTTTCAACAAATGGATTTTTAGTTTTAAACTTTACAGGATCTTATAGAATAAGAATTATTGATATACTCTGGCAGTGATGATCTTAACCAATGTTCTCCAGTGATGCAAGCCCAATGTGAAAAGTACCTGATGCCAAAATATAAAGGCAATGGTTTATAGTGAAGGTCTTACTTGGATAAAGAGACACCACCAGGTTTACCAATGGCCTCTTCATGGTGTAGCACAGCTTCATTCCAGGGAATGCCCAAAAAGTCCATAATGTCTTTCATGGAGTTACGTGGGTGCAAAACCAGCTGCTCATAGAAGACTGGCTTACATCTAGAAGGCCCAACCTGAAGACACTGAGTGTACATGGTTTCAACTGCTTTGTTCCATTTGGTGAGGCAGTCCCTATAACTATTTAGATCAAATCCAGCAATAGTTACTTTTCGGCTGATCATTGAGTAAACAGATGCTCTTCCATCCCGAATCATAAGCAAAAATTTGGAATTAGGGAAAAGGTGGGAGAGGTAGAGCGATGACTTAAGCGTGAAGGGGTCTTTGTTGCACAGAAATTTAGCTGGTTCTCCATGTCTGGCTATCACTTCTAAGATAAAGGACTGCACTGCAGAGTCCAAGACCTCATCAGTAACTCCTGCCTCATCAAGGCGCATCTTCTCTCTTTCTGATTTGCTCCATGAATGCCTCATAGCTAGTATACGTGGAATGATGCGGGTCTCCTCACCACACCGGATTTCAGGGTGTGCATCCAGCATAGCTCTCATTAAAGTTGTGCCACTACGAGGAACTCCACCCACAAAAATAAGTGGCATGTCCTTACTGTAATGGTATTCTACATTCTGCCAGTCCATGAGTGAGATGCCATTCTGTTCAGGTTTCATCACTGCCCGAGGCCTGTATCTCTCCTGACAGTCAAGAGCATGCTGGCACAAGTGGGCAAAGAGGAAAAGAGCAGCCAAGCAGCTAGCTGCCACCACTACCCGCCTGCCAGTGATGCGCATGCCCCAGCTGAGCCTACTGTCTGGTATTGCCTCAGATGTCCACCTTGAGTTCTGAGCCTCTGACCATTGCTGACCTGCAAATAGCAAACACCAGGGGAGTTAGACATGACGTGTAACATGATATGTTAGATATGATGTGAAAAGATATGCAAGGCAGAGTAGTACTATAGATAGCTGGTTTAATATTTTCCATTAAAATATCACAAAAAAGGTTAAAGTCAAACTGTAAGAAAGTTTGATACCTCAAAAACAATATAAAACAGACTCAGAAAACTGTGGATTCATGTTGGTATCAAATCAGATACATTTCCTTAAGACTGTTGGTGATTTTAGGTATTATTTTATCTCTTTAAAACATACAGTGACGCTGAGATAAAGTACAAAAGTAAATAAAAAAAATCTATCTTTACCTCTTATCATTGTGGGAAGTAATTTTAACAAATTCTTCATTTCTACCTGTGAGCTTACGGATGAAGTTTACACAGTTTTGCACGGTAAAAACATATGTGCTCGTCTATCTAGTCTGTCTTGATTTTAAAGGTTTAGGGAAAATACTCAGTATATAAACTTACAGATAAGTGTCTAGAAAGAAAAAAAAAATAGACCAGGCATTTGAACCAATACATAATGTGAAATCAAATAATGTGACTAATATTGATTTCACAGTACCTAAGAAGAATCAGGCTAAAGTTCCGGTTTTATTTCAATTACCTTTCCCCAAAGGTTTCAGTTACCTTCGATGAAATTTCATGGCTATCTAAGTCCCTACTCAATACGTGGAAGCCAACATCACATTGACATCATGGTGCCTAAATATTATTGGCCTGTGTTGCAAAGAATAGAATAAGACTGTAAACACACGTCAAAATTTGACCATAATGATCACCAAACAAAGAAGGATCTGCTTTCTTCAACAAACTTTTTTCTTCCAAACTCACTCTTTTTTCAGGTTTCTATTTATTTCAACTATTTCACTATTCCTTCTCAAGCCATAATATTTAAAAAGTTCCAAAACCAAACAGTATTATAATAACTTCCTCCATGTCTTCATTTCTGTGGAATTAAATAACCCACTTATGACTTGGTATGTACTCAAAATTAAATTAATGCCTCCTTTTGTGATCTTTACTGGAAAAAAATAGCTAAAATCAAACAGTCTGATTTGAATTCCTAATGGAAGTAGAAATGGAACCTGAACTGTATGTGGATTTTTTTTGGTTTTGTTTGTCAAAATGTCATCTGATATTAAAGCGTATATTTACATTTTAAGTCCACATGATTAAATAAAAGAAAAATGAAGAAAAAATGACAAATGCCATAGGGATTACACTAAAAAAAAGGTTCCACTTAAACTCTACTTTGCAAAGATAATCAAAAAGATATTTTCAAAACTAACTACTATTAGACGACATCAACATTCTCTCAACTTTACGGAAGACTGCAAAGCCATGATACTCGACCACAATATAAAGTCGCTAAAAGTCACAAGCACATTAATGGCTTCCAGCTCAAAGATCACCTGAACATCACAATGTACAAGATGTAGCTCTGAAACCTAAGAACTGACCATTACAATAAGATAATCTGACAAACTTGTTGTGAAAACATTAAAGTCAGGATGGAGACATATTTAAACTAACTGTTTCAGAAAAACTTCACATAGTTGATCTACATTGGACCTGAAAGTGTGAAACCTGCTTAATCCATGTTCAGGATCATGGAGAAGCACTGCCTATCCTGGAAGCAGTTAGGAAAGAACCCAACCCAATTCATCAGAGATCACACACACGAACACACAATTACTTATTCTGGGCAAATTTAGTCTAAATTCTAAAATTTAATCTGACATGAGATGTGAAAAAATAAAATACAGAGAACAATTCTGACTGTGATTAGACTAGGATTTAAATGTAGTCTTCAAAGGCTATGAGGCAGCACCACAAAGGAGTGTACCACTAGTATACTTCTGAATTCATTCAAACAAATTACTCTGTACACATAAATATTACTGTAAAACAGATGGTGTTTTTACAAAATTAAGTACAGTATTACAAAATGTCATATGCATTGACAGTAAACAAAAATCAATTTATTAAACCTGCACAACAAAAGTAAGGGTTACAGGAGTAAAAAAAAATGGATTTAAAATGTTTTTTGGTATTTGGTAACATGCAATATAATGACTGAATCAGCTTAGTTTCTCAATCATTGATACAGAATTATGCATCAAAAATATTTCAGTTCAATTTAATAACAACAAATTGTGTCTTCACTCCATTAAAGAAGAAGCTGAATAATTATAGTTTGGAACCTGTATCAGATTCTATCTACCATAGCAAAGAGGAATAAGCAGAGTTGGATCTTCTCAGATCAGAAGTAGACTATTTAATGGTTTCTGTAAATGCAACACTAACATCAAGTTACTTTATAAAATTGCAATTTGAATTCACAGTTTCTTTTCTTTTCTCCTTCACTTTAAACTGTGACTTGGGTTATAATGATACTACTTTCTCCCCTAATGCCAGTGTTAATAATAATAAAAAACAAAAAACAAAAAGTGAAAACTTATTTCCAAAAAAATTACTTGTACCATGTTACAAATACATCATAAACTGTAACAATATGACTAAGAAAGCTGCAGATTGATAAATTATTTCTAGGGGCAAACTGAATCCATGAAAGCACATTATTTAATAAACATTGGTATTACCAAAGAATATATTACATTTTACAAAATAACACATTGCAAAATGAAAAGGATGCTATAGCAATTATAATTAGACCAATAAAGTTTCAGAATAACTCAGAAGCTAATAACACCTCAATCACGCTTCAATAAGCAAGACTCACTATTAAATGATGCCAAGACCCGAGATTCCATCAGCTAGTGGACTTTAATAATTCATCCGCTTAATGAAAAATAAATGAGATAATGTCCTATGTTAGACAGCCATTAAACCATTGCTCAACAGTTTACATTGTGCATCCCTAAACAATTTCAGAACCCACAGAGTGTGCAAGCATTTGATTTAAAAATTTAAGGACTTTCAATATGTTATATTTTTGGTTAAACCTGTAGTTATTTTTTAATTATTCAGGATGTGGCTGTTTTTATAAGTACTAGTAAAGAACTCTTCGATCCATTTAGCATTTAATTAAAAAATGCATTTTATCAATCTTAACACTACAATAAAATGTATATGTAATGGTGAGGCAGCAGTTTTCAAAATTTCATAGTAAGAAATTAAAGTAATGACCTATTTAAGATACTCAAAGGCACCATTATTTTGTAGTCAATGGGTTCAGTTGAAAATGGGACAAAAGGAGACAGAGGAGCACATAACTAAAAGACATAACTGTCAGAAGTGGTTTGCTTTGTGCAGGTCAAGAGGTTCTGTTATGTTTGAAAATGGCACTTGCTTAAAACCAGCTGATATGAGCTACAGTACAGAAACAAAAAATATCCATATTACTAACCGAGAATGCTAAACCGGATGGACGCAGGGACATCCGGCCATGGGCCGTAGCCGCAAAAAGACGTACTGCGCAGGCGCAAAAAGAGTCCGCGAGAGTCGGCTGAGGAGCCGAGAAAGGCGGACAAAAGACGGCGAGAGAGGCGGATGAGGGGCCGCGAGAGGCGCAGGCCCGTAGCCGCAAAAAGACGTACTGCGCAGGCGCAAAAAGAGTCCGCGAGAGTCGGCTGAGGAGCCGAGAAAGGCGGACAAAAGTGGGCGACAGAGGCGGATGAGGGGCCGCGAGAGGCGCAGGCGCAAAAAGAGTCCGCGAGAGTCGGCTGAGGAGCCGAGAAAGGCGGACAAAAGAGGGCGAGAGAGGCGGATGAGGGGCCGCGAGAGGCGGACAAGACCACAGAAAAAAGGAGTGAGCACATAAAAAAGGAGTCAAAGAAATGAGGCGCAACAAGCACCGAAAAAAGGAAAAGGCACATAAAAAAGTAGTCAAACGCAGGCAAAGCACGAAACACATTGCACACGAAACTAGACCCCCCAAAAAAAAGAAGAGGCGAGCGCACAACAGCAAGGCACAACCCCCCCCACCCTACAGGCACGGGACGGGACACACACCAAGAGCGGGATTCAACAAGCCCATGGAAGACAAAAAAAAAGAACACAAAACCACACCACAGACCCTACAAGCAAGGGACGGGACACACACAAAGAGGGGGATTCAACAAGACACAGGAACACAAAAAGAAAGAAGACGCTCGCGCAACAACAATACCCCCCCCCCCACACACATCCATAAGAAGTGACACCCAAAGCCACATATTCTAAAGTGAACGTCGACACCTTCACACTAGGCAGCATAGGTGTCAGCATAGGTGGATCTCCTTACAATAAAGCACTATTAACCGTTCAACTGCAGAAAAGGATACATATTAACAGTGAGTGCGATCCTCATTATTACTTATCCATATTTCGCATGCTGAGAAAGAAACAAGTCATGAATACACGGTCACGGGTACCAAACGATTCGGAAAGGATAACGGGAACAAACACACGAACACGAAAGAAACAACAAAATAGACGGCGGCGCATAAAACGCGCTTCTGAAACACCGGGAGAAAAAATGTCTCGGATCAAAAAACGCAAAGCACAAGTGACACCGTTACAGAGACGTGCCCAAATGGACAGACACAATGAACGTAGACGCATACAGCGCGCGTGTCAAAGTGCTGCATCGAAACAAGCACGATTTCAAACCGAAAGAGCTCGTGTCTCAGACATACAAAAAAGGGAGCGAGGAGACAGAATAAATGAACGGAGACGTGTACAAAGCGCAAATGAACTGACAGAAAAAAAGAAAGCAAGACTCGAAAAGCAGAAAGCTCAAATGACTGACATACAAAAACGGACAAGGCTCGATACAAACAATGCACGACGTAGACTGAAACGGACTTTGCGCAAAGCGGAGGCGAATAAAATAAAAGAAAAAAATAGCGCGTCCCAAATAATGGACATGCAACAAAAAGGCAATCAAACGCCAAAAGCAAAACATGCACGTCGCGGACATCAACGCCAGACACATGTTAAACGCTTACGCCAAATGGCTGAAAACGCCTTCAATAAGGAATCCACTATTGAGGAAAATTCATTGGGATTAATGAATGTCATTTGCAATCATTGTCATTCACTTAACTTCACAGAAGAAACAACTGGCAATACAAATAATGAATTTACACGTTGTTGTCAAAAGGGGCAGATTGGACTGACTCCTTTACATTCATATCCTGAATATCTACAGAAGCTTCTAACTAACGATGTGCCTGAAAGTAAAAACTTTATGAACTGCATTAGATCCTACAATAGTTCATTTGCTTTTGCATCTACCGGAGTAAATATCAGGCCACCAAAAGGCAATGGCCCATACTGCTTTCGCATATGTGCACAAATACTGCATCGCATTGGAACAGTGCACCCTGAAACAAATCAACAACGCAAATACGCACAAATCTACATCCTAGATCCACATGACGCAATCTATCAATCAAAGTGCTGCATCGCAACAGGCACGGATTCAAAACAAAACACCTCCCGTCTCAGACATACGTTAACGGCAAGGAAGGCTACAACGGGCTTCTCACACAGCACAGGCAAATCGATTACAGCTCCAAAACAACACGTCCCAAATACTACACATGCAACAACGCGCCTCTCAAACGGCACAAGCAAAACATACACCAGGAAAATTCATTCGGATTAATGAATGTCATTTGCAATCATTGTCATTCAGTTCACTTCACAGAAGAAACAACTGGCAATACAAGTAATACATTTACACGTTGTTGTCAAAAAGGTCAAATTAGACTGCCTCCTTTACATTCATATCCTGAATATCTACAGAAGCTTCTAACTAACAATGTACCTGAAAGTGAAATCTTTATCAACTGCATTAGATCCTACAAATCGGTATCCACTATGAACATTAACGGTGGCACTGCACGTGACATCCGTCTTACAAAAATATTAATTATTGATGAATGTACAATGGCATCCAGTCACTTACTCAACACCATTCATAAACTTCTACAAACGTTTATGAATAATAATATTCACTTTGGAGGAAAGAAACTTTTATTAGGAGGAGATTTTAGACAGTGCTTAGATATTCTTCCACATGCCATTCGCTCAGCTATTGTTCAGTGCAACTTAAAATACGCAGACAATTGGCATTGCTTTCAAAAGATACAGTTAGTAAAAAAGATACGATGTCCAGAACCAGATCATAACAATTGCTTATTACAACTGGGAGATGGTACACTCACCAATACAGATGGACTTCAGCCACATATTATTACAATTCCTCAAGCCTTTATCTGCGACGACGTAGTTACAGACAGATTTGGAACAGCAATCTCATTAGACCAAATGCACCTTTTAACACAACGCACTATATTATGTCCAAAAAAAATTAATGTGGAAAACATAAATACCCAAATCATTCAATTACTTCCTGTAGAGACACAACTCTTTCTAAGCTCCGACAAACTTGACTCTGATCACAACAATAACCATCTTAAATGACCTTACAAGTTCTGAGCTGGAATTACCTTTTACACTTAAACGGCGTGTACAATGAAATTTTCCAATAAACCTTTACACTGTGCCACACACTTTATTGTTTGCTTTCTATTTGCATCATCTACACCTTCACACTATTCTATATCTCATTCATACATCAAGCTCTTTGTCATTCCCAACACCAGGGGTTGGCGAGCGAAGCAAGCAGGGGGCGGAGCCCCCTAGTTGTTTTATAAATCACATAATATTATAAGAACAAATTCAAAGGACTAGAAAGATACTACAAGTTATGAAATGTTCAAAGGTCATAATATACAGGGACTTGACTATTTTGAAATGTGGAGCATTTTTATTTTTTGTTTATTTACTTCTTCAAAGATTGATAACTCACAATTCTGTTTATTAAATACTTTTGTAACAGTGAGTGATATTCAAAAGTAACAGTGACAAAACAGTTAATCACATGTACTAGTAGAGAATATAAGCTACAGGTTCCTTAATAGCATTTTAAAATATTACAGTATGTGGTTAAAAACCAAATAATCTTCTGGTAGCTGAAATAACTTTCATAGACACCAGATTTGAACTCAAGTGATGTAAAAAATCAGCATCAATTGATTTACTATGTTTAGGCGTTGGTTCTTATTTCTTAAACGTAACATTTTTGAAAGACATACCCAAGGGTCAAGCTAAAATGTTTGGCTGCATCAGAAAATGGTGGACAGCATGACAAGAAAATACAGTGTTAGAGAAATACTTAATTAAGATTTTCAAGTAAAGCAGCAAAAAGTATATTTTTAGTGTAATGTATGTAGAGAAAAACCAAGCAAAATGACACCTTTTATTGGCTAACTAGAAAGATTACAATATGCAAGCTTTCGAGGCAACTCAGGCCCCTTCTTCAGGCAAGATGTAATGTAGAAAGTATGTTTTTATTTACTGTATACATAATGTGCCACCCATCCACACTTTGGGAAATAATTTCCTGTCCCATTCATGTCCACATAAGTTATAGTTTTCGCATTTTTATTTCTACTGTTGTAAAGATCACGATTTACATGGTATGATTTCAACAAGCAGGAAAAGTGACTGTTGTTACAAAGGTTTATGTATGTTGCCATACACTAAACTCTGAGGGCATTTCAAAAACTTGAATTGCAGATCTGTTTGCCATCAGAAGTGGCTGAGGGATGAGTAAATAAGGAAAAATACAAATCATACAAGTTGAAGTAACTTCTCACAATGTAAACATTTTACTCTTAAAACAGAGGAGTTTAAAGTTTGCCTGTGCTTTTCAATTAGTTTTTTTTAAGTTTCAAAAATTTGTACAACACATTCTATTCGAGATATCTCAATGAAAACTGTATTTCTTTGACACATTTCTCCAAATTTCAACACTAATAACACTATACAAAGTGTGAATGCAAGAATTACGCTGAAATAAAAGTGATATAACTAGATGGATAAAATGTTCATTATAACCAGCCACCAGTAGAGATTTTCTGAGTAGTCCCTGCACACTGTAAAATTGAATCAGACACACCAAAAGTAGTCAACAACAACTTAGTAATATTCAGAAGGCTGAATTTATAGAATCTCAAGTATCATACAGAGTAATGGATATCAAATTTGTCCACTTCATCCTAAAGTTACCCTTTATGGCTACTTCTATTTGAAAACATCAAAAGGAGACTTTTTATCATAAAGTTTCACCTATTCTAAACACTAAAACATTGTTTAAAAAATGACTAAAAAAATATAAAATGGCACTTGAATGAATAAAAAAATTAACTATAAACATTGACACACATTTCTGAAAAGAAAACATATATGACTGACTGTTGTATATTTATCTTAATAAAAAAAACACCAGAAAATTCATTGAATTACTGAAAATGCATATTCCACGGCCACCTTGTTCAATAGACAATAAAGTGTGGGATAAGGATGGAGAAATGTTTCACTTTTATTTCCTGCTCAATGCGCACAATTTTACAAATATCAGATTATTTCTACATTCTTCTTACTTAATAAAAAGGCATTTGTGTTATGTTTCAGGTAGTGATTTAAGAACAGTACATCAAGTGTAGGGATGTCACGATAGCAGAATTTTTGTATTCAATACCAATACCTGTGAAATTTTACAATAATCAATACCATGGCCAAAAAAGAAATCATATTCAGCAGATTTTTATTAAAGTACCTCCATTAATTAAGTTGAAAATAGTGTGTCTTTTTCTGGAATACAATATAAAATATACAAGTATAAATACTAACAATACAATGCAGGGCTTGATCTTTAATGTGTGGAAGAGATGAAGATCCCCCCAGTTTAAGAACAAATGGAGGTTTATAATTCTTTGGGGGGGTTCACCATAGGGTTTATAAAGAATGATATCATGATGAACTATCTGATGTGCACATTCTAAAAGTTTTCTCTGACATTCTCTCTCCAGTAACTGAAAAATACTGCTTAAAATCAATGTTAAAAATAGAAATTCCAACATTATTATATATGTACTGCTAAATTAGTGAATTCCAAGATCATTTTGGATATTTCTATTTAAAGAGTGATATTTAATGAATGAGTCAAATTAATTCAAATTTCAAATGTCAGAAACTTGTGGTGCTTTAATTTTCTAAATCTATCCCTCCTTTTCTATGTTTGTCTCAACTTTAAAGCTTCCTGTTAATGTGTAAAAGTGTGTCAGATTTACATTAATCCTTTATTTCAGAACTCCTGTTAAACAGCCTTTGTTCTGCTGTGTTCAACGTTTCTCATAAAAGTGATCATACTTTGTTATTGCTTATGTTTGTGTACAAATCCATTATGTGAAAATTACTTAGGCTGTCGTTACCTGTACTTAGTAAAATTTATAACTGTGAGGCAGTGCTGCATTTTTCAACATACCACTCAAATATCTAACGCGTCCTTATACTAATGAACATTAGTCTGTCTTTAAAATCCTAAATAATTCCATAGTTGGATAAAAGTGGCCTATGTGTGCGTGTGTTTCCCTTTTTTTTCCTCTTTGTCATAAATAACAAGTACGATTACTGCACTTGCATGCTGAAATTCTCCTTTTCACACAAAAGCATTTCCAGACATATCTCTACATGTGTTGATGCAGAGCTGTAGCATTACCACTATGAAATACTTTTATATGTTGTTTTTATGCACATTTTTCTCATGTATTAGTGTGCCTTCCAAAGTAACTGTCTACTTGCAGTCACACATTAATGCAATACTGATTTTCTTGGTGACAGCTTTTTTTTACTGTAAAAGAGCTGATAATAATTACTATCAAAATATCACTTCTTATGACATCCCTAAAGTTGACGTGTTTTGCTTCATGCCCTGTATTTTGGAGAATGGCTCCACAACTTTAGTGTGGTGTATGTACTTTTTATACAGTTGTATGTTTGTGTTCCCATATTAAATAAGCAAATCTTGCTTTTGCTGACTATGTGCTCTTTCGCCCCAGGGACTAGCCTTTGAGTGAAAAATATTTGAAAGTCTAACTCCTTCTTACACAGGTCACTTCTTAGCATTTACTGTAAAGACAGCTGGGAGCAAGTGTATAGAAAGTAAAATATAGTGTACTCTGCTTTTCATAAACAGGTCTTATCCAGTTTGATAAAGTTTACTCCAAACAGCCATTCAGACTCCTTTTTACTTAATAAAAAAGGAATTAAGTTGAAGTGAGTGTGAAGGACTTCATATCAAACAGAAACCGACAGAATCTGCAAGCGAGGCACAAGCCATCCCATTCATTCTTGCTGTGCAGCTGCCTTCTGGCACACAGGCCAGAAGGAGCTAAAGAAAATAACATCCTAATAAACAGGAGTATGCACGCTGCACATATGAAACCTCACCTCCCAAAGTTTTAGCATCAACCAGCTACAGAAGAATAAAACTTGAAATGATTAGAGAAGCCTTCTAGTGCTCAGCATAATGAACAAAAACACATTAAAAATTAACATGCAGTTTTTGGGCCGTTATAATTTGACATCAAATTCAGAATTCTGTGTAAATTATTACACGTTTCATCTTTTTAGTAAACATTTACTTCATTTCCTGGATTTTAACACCTGTGTTTCCTATAGTCTCTTCAATTGGTCCTTATGATTTGCTCAACAGTGGCAACACTTTCTTTGTCATCAGTGCTGAAGGACAGTAAGAGCTTTGAAACATATCCTACTGTAATGGAATTCTACACGCAACCTTTTGACTGGGGGAATGGTTCTGGTGCAGGCGGACTATCCAAGAATGAATTACCAACATCACATAATTCTCCAGTGTTACAGATTTTTTGACAGCATGAAGCTTAATTTTGCGATTTTTGGCATCAACGTTCACATAGTTCTGAAACAAGAAACATCACACCATAACCAAAAAATCAATAAAAGCACATTGATATTTTAGTACAATGGAGCTGATCTTTGACTACTAACAAAAATCAGCACTGTTGAATGTCTTTCTCAGGTCTGTACTCAAAACTTTATGATCACCCCTCATTTATTTGGCAATTTCAACAAAAAAAAGTGGATGCACAAATTTCTATGCTCTTCTTAAATACCCAAATGCATTACAAAATTAAATGTAACCAATATAGGAGTATTGCCATGACTAGAGGTTTTCTGCAGGTGTTTTAATTACACTTGCAAAAATCTATGAAGAATGGTTAAAGACATACATAATGTCATTACTGACCTACATTAAATAAACACATACAGGATTTTTTACATGACAGTGGACCACTAACTTCCTTGCTGAGCTTTGTATTATTAGTCTGCTTTTCTGTACAATAGGAGAAAGGGACAGAGTTCCAAGAAAACATGCAAAATAGCTGGAAATCAGTCTACCAAAAACAATTAGCCTAGTAAAGAACTAGTCTTTAAATTGTACTACATTTAAAACTACTCTAAAAACAGACTATACTCTGTGCACTTGAAAAGTTTATGGTTGGATAAATAATTAAAACCCCCAGGAATATTTCAGATACTGCTGACGAATGTTTTTGTCTGTGCTATTAAGAAAGATTCTTGGAAGCATGTACCCACAATGTGCCAGAAAACTACTCTAGGCATTATAAAGTACTAATTTACATTGATGCATTTTTCCATTACCTTCACCTCATATTTCTTTTCAATGTGCCTGCAAGATTTTATAAATGTATTTTTAATATTAAATATTTAAAAAAATCTAACTTAAAACAGAGCATCAGAAATCTTTACAGTCTATCTGAACATTTTCTAAATCTAATTTTCCAGTACAGGGTAATTGGAGCCTTTTCTGGCACCATAAGATGTAAGGCAGCTTAGTCCCTAACAGGATACCAGTCCTTTGCAGGTTACACTCACACATAGATTAACATATTAAGACAAGTTGGAAACATTTGTTAAACTAACTTGCTTGCCTTTTTTGAATGGGAAAACCTGGAGAAAAGCTGCACAGAAAAAGTCAGTGCAAGCAGTGATTAGGGCAGGACTTGAATCATAGTCCTTGATGTCATGAAGCAGCAGGCTCAAGCACATATTAACTGGTCCATATAATTAACCTGCTCATTGCAAGGATTGTAGGACTGCAGGGAGTTAAGGCCTATTCTGGCAGCTCAGAGTGAAGAGCAAACACCAGCAAATAGTGAAAAACAATAGCCATTAATTAATTAATTAATTAATTAATTAATTAATTAATTAATTAATATTGCAGTGATTTATGCTTTTGAATTTTTGTTTTATTTAAATATACATTTAGCTTAAATTAAAATATACACATATAAAAGTACTATATAACAGAAAACCATGACTTCATCATGGGATTATGAGAATCAAACATTTTATTTCAAAATCCAGCCCAATTTAACTTAATAATTAAGTAGGGAAATCCCATTGTTCTTTCAAAACAAAAACTTTGTTAAAAAACAACTTTTAGTGCTAATTTTATTTAATTGTAGTGTGCAGCCAGGAAAAAAAAAACATTTCATGCATATCAAAGATGAGTGCTAAATATTTTAAATTTCACCATCTCGCTGTTTGCAAAAATGACAAGGATGAATGAAAGAATTAGATGGATCACTCGCTATTTAAAAAAAAAACAGGAGTTCAAGTTCTGCACATTTGCTTTCATTGGCCCAAGTGTTCAGTTCATTTCTTTTTTTTCCTTGCACTACTCAATATTCCTGCGTCAGTATTAAGTACAAATCTCACTAGGGCCTAAATGATCTCTTCCAAACACAAGTGCCACCCCTGCTCATTGTAAAAAGCACAGAAAAAGTCAGGCAGCTATGCCTGTAGAGATCAGGTTAAATACTTTGAAATAGTCATGGTGACAGGTTACACAGTTTTTTCAGAAAGACTGTACAAAAGAAATACATCTAGGGTGTGATACTGAGCACTGTAGGTTTAAGAAGCACTGTTTTTGTTCGCCTATTCTAAGTCTGCAAACTGACAAGCTCACCCAAGCCCAACAAAGTATCATGTTTTGGGTTTTGATCAGTTTTGATATACAACTTCAGGACTGGGCCAAAAAAGATGATTTTCTAATAAGTGAAAATTAATTAATTATTGATCATTATGTATTTTTGTTACAATTAATTCATAACTTAATTTGCATGTGCACAGACTTGTTTTTTTCTATTTCTGTATGAGTTTAACAGGATCTGGATCTTAACAGTCTTACTTTTTGTTGATTAAAGTCTACTGCTCAAAAGAGAGAATGGTGACATACACAAAAAAATTGCAGAGTGTGATAAATTTAGTGGCTTTCTGAATATCTGTCCCACAACAGAAAGTTTTTATGAAAAAAAAAAAAAAATCGTTTACTTCATGTGCTGTCCTGTAAGTTCTTGCTCTTTACATGGAAAGAGACACAGCATTTGCTACTGCACATTAAGTGGTGGTACGTGGTCACCCTGGAATATACTGGTGCCCTGTCCAAGGAATTCCTGACTTGCTAAAATAGGCTTCCCTGTGACCCTGATCTGAATCACCAGGTTTACAAAGTGGATGGGTGTTATTGGATGTAATTCTTTTATTTTTCTGTCTTTTTGTTAGAAATTTTATACCAGGATATTAAAATATGTTCCCAGTAAAGGAAGTGTAATATCTTGTCTGTTATCCATCCTTCCATTCATCTTCCAGACTCAATCAAACATAATAAGCAATTATGGATAACCATTTTTGGCAAGGATGTGAATGCTTTAAAGCATCTCAAGTAATTCCCAATCTTTCAATAAAAAAAAAAAAACACAACACGCAGAAATACAAGCGGGCAATGATTTGTATCCAGTATACTGTACACTTGTGTAATAAAACATGCTCCTGAAAATGCATCTTCTTCCTCTTTGAGCCTCTGTTTGCCTGCCTTGCAGCAAGTAAAACTCAGGACAAATTTCAAAAAGTTTTCAAAATCTCTACCTGTATCTTGCCCACAATTGCGATAAAATGAGCTGTTCTACTGTATGTCACATTCTTCTAATATAAAACAGTTGGTGCTTTAAAATTTACACTTTGGCCAGAACACTAACAGATCTTGACTCATGATGGTGCTTTGAAACAGAATCACAAGGTAGACTGATCTAATAAATATATGACGTTGGCTGTCTCACAAATATGTGAGCATAATAATGCAGCAAAATAGAATAATTTGCTAACACTAAATTTGTTGAGCTAGTCAAGTTATTAAAGACTAGTTGGTATAGAGCATTGCAATAACACTATGTATGCAATTAAAGTACAGTATAAGGTCATCTTTGATTAGTATGGGGACTGAAATGCAGTCTTTAATTGTGAGAACACTGATAAAAAAATATAACTACAGCAGGATCATCCCATGTCAAATCAGCCAATTTTCCAGAATTCCCATGCAATTTGGTCTCAAAAAAATTCTGAAAAAAATTCCAGGTGTATCATGTTATCCAGGAGACACCCTGTAAAAATATTTTG
Organism: Erpetoichthys calabaricus; assembly: GCF_900747795.2. Classification (NCBI taxonomy): domain Eukaryota; kingdom Metazoa; phylum Chordata; class Cladistia; order Polypteriformes; family Polypteridae; genus Erpetoichthys; species Erpetoichthys calabaricus. Next base: position 16,929,059 of record NC_041411.2, on the reverse strand, counting down.
ATGGGCGATCAATACTTTTCAAGAATCAGCCAATTTTGTGAGGGGAGCTGGGGTGTCAAATTTGACATGGCTGTATTTTTTCATCGATTACACAAGACTATATTTCAAGACCTAAACCACCTAGCAAGCTCATATTTTGCATACTGGTACCTTTACATGTATACAATGTAACATAATTAAAATGTATGGTCTAGATGACACCACTTGGTAAGAGCAGACCGAAAAAAATATATTTGCATCTTTGGCATTGTCATGTTTAGGTTTTCAAGAAGCATACTTCTAACTGTTACAGCCTGCTGAATTTTTTCCATATTTAGATACCTACAGTGTGCTATTTAAAATGTTTTAAACAAACAGGAAACTGCTCTAGGGTTTGTCCAGCAGACCTCTCAGATGTGAAAAAATCATTCTGGGTGTAATTTTCAGGCCAGTTTAGTGCACGAATAATTTTTTAAAAATGTATTCCTGCATCCTAAATGTTCCATTCTTTCTCAAAAAACAAGTCTTACTTTTTTTATTTCAATCTTTCCTTTTTATTTTCCATTTTAAACATGGGTTAAATTCACCATTTGCTAGTAATGATAATCTCCAAGTTCGCTACAGGATTAATGGAAAAAAATAAATCACCAAAGGCACATTAAGCACAACACATGAACAAAAGCTGCTTTATTTATTATTAAATGCAACACTAGTTAATGAAATGTTAACATCTTGGCATTGTGGCTGCAGGAATGTGACTCATTTCATTTCTATTTCAATTGAAGTGCAGAGTGTAGGACATCTTTGTCTTTGAGATCACGATAGTACCATCTCCACTGACCATTGTGGGTGCACTAAGCAGTCCAATGACACAATGTAATGACACCCAACAAATATCGTCGCTAGGAGGCCAATGGAAAGATTGTACAGGATAGTTTGGATGATTGAAATATGCATGAAACATATCAGGATGTCCAATTCTGCTTCATTCTTATCACGAATCACACCAATGCAACATTTTTCATCATACATGTACCCAATATAGCCTCCAATAGGACCCTGGTCTAATGTGAGAAGCACATCTGATCAATCAGGAGTGTGATCGTGAGAGGGCAGGATCTCAGCTGCTGCTTCAGTGGTGAATATTTGGACAGTCAATTGACTGTCTTCACCAGACAGCCGACTGACTTTGAGTTTGCCATCTTCTGTAGGCATGTAACAGTAGCTAAGTTTCCATCCAGTTTTGTGCGACGTTTTGTTATCGACAAACAGAATATACGTAAAAAAAAATGTGCGAAATTTGCTGTCTCCAGCCTGTTTCCATCAAACTGGCTTTTTATTGATAAAATGGTGTGCGTGATGACGTCATCCCCCCCCAAAACGAACTGTCGCATAACTTTTGTTGTATCGCGAAAAAAATCTGCCCTTGAGCCGTTTCCATACATAATTTTGTGTATGTCGCAAATTATCTATCTTTTGTTTTCCACGTTACACCCCCTCCACTAAACAAAGAAATGGAGAGATTATTCAGACAGTTTTTTGAAATTTGCCAGCTTACTGTTATTTCACTTTCACAAATAATTGGAATTGTACATAATATCCGAACACGACAGCAGAATGAAGCAGTTGCTTGTCTGATAGCCCTAGAGCTCGAAGAAAGTACCCCAGTGCGACGAAACCCACGGGTATGGGAGAGACAACGGAATAAGACCTTCTGGGAGGAGGTGGTGGAGAGACACTTGACAGAAAATCTCTGGCTGCAACATTTTATAATGACACGGCCAACGTTTGAGATGTTGTGTGGATTCATCAGTCCTGATGTTGCGCCCATCACAGGTTGCCACCGACCACCGGTTCCAACCCAAAAGCGGATTGCCATCGCCCTTTACAAGCTGGCAACCTGCGCCGAGTATAGAGTAGTTGGAGAAACTTTCGGGGTTAGTAAAACTACCGTCCATCGATGTGTATATGCTGTGTACACCGCTATTAAAGAAAAATTAATGCGGCGTTATATCAGACATCCGACTGTAGCGGAGGCCAATGAAATTGCATACCGCAATTCCTTGGTGCATCTTGTGCCACAGATTTACGGTGCGCTGGATGGCACGCATGTGCCTATTCTTCCCCCGACGGAAGGCTACCGCGATTACATTAATCGCAAAGGGTGGCCATCTATTGTTCTCCAGGCCCTTGTTGATGACAGGTGCATGATACGAGACATTTGCGTTGGCACTCCTGGAAGTGCCCATGATGCAGCTGTGTTTGCAGCATCGGATCTGTACAGGTGAGCCTACCTTTCAACATCCCTTCTCAGTGCGATAACAACTGAATTAGTTCTGTAACCTGCTTCCCTTAAGGTTTTTAATTAAAACTGAAATTTGAATTAATACAAAATAACGACGTTTAATCAAAAAAAAAACTCTCTTCATCAGACCATGCGAACCGCTCCGTATTCTCGTTTTGATTGCACGTGATGAAAATGTGACACATTTATTTGCGTTAAAGCCCTTTTTTCCGACAAAAAGTGTTTCCAATGTAGTTTTTGCGACATCTGAAGTATCGATATGGAATTTATGCGCTAAAGTTAAACGGAAAAATGTTATGTCGACATTTACAACATTTTATCGATAATTAGCATTTCCATCAGCCATATCGGTAAAAAAATTTGAAGCGCTAAATATTTTTTCGCAAAAACTCCTTGGATGGAAACCTGGCTAGTGGTATTCTCAAGTACCAGGTACTCTTTTGGCCATGTAGAATCACATTCTCTGTTCAGCAACATTAGATAGGACATTATCATTTGATATGAAAAAAAATTTGACATTTATGATAATGTTATGATTGAACACTCAATGATTACCATTACTGACACATGGCACATTCAGCCTATGTTTAGGATGGAAAATAAACATGAAAATTTACATATGAAAAGTAAGGTTTGTATTATGAGAAAGAAGGGACAATGTAGAATAAATGAAATATATATATATATATATATATATATATATATATATATATATATATTATAAAAAGAAATCCTGGAAAGCAAAGCAAAAGCAAGGCTACGATACGTGATCCTCTCAGAAGACAATTAAAGACCCGCGAGACCAAAGACACTTGCCACGGTGCAAGACACGCCCTACTTACAAGATAAGATCACGGGCAAAAAAAAAAATAAGTAGTGTAAAGGCAGTCACGCAGCACACACAGCTCCATGGCTCTCAGTGCATATAAAGTGTATAAGGTCAATACGGTAGAAATGAAATGAACAGGGTAGAAATGAAACGTCGACGACTAAACGAAGATAAAAGAAAAGCGCGGAGAAAAGAGACCCAAAAGTGGTGGAGAGAAAAAAATGCTAAAAAGAAAAACAATAATCTAGGTTCAAATTTAGAAAATAAGGAAAATGATAATCAGCCCGGAACAAGTGGAATTGAAAACAAAGCACGTCTAATAGGGCTCAGAATTAAAAGATTAGAACTCCATAAACGGGAGCAGTGTTATAAGTCCTGCAAGAAAGATATTTAACCACACCCGGGCCGGAAATAAAGGACAATTATTGTTTTTACAACGTCACGCAAGATAAGTCAGTGAGCCATCATTTAAAACAAGTCCACAGACATCTAACTAAGCAGTTGTTGGATTGCTTTTGGCAGACACGCATCATGTGCTCCCAGCTCTTAAGACAACAACATGCGACAAGCCGGACAGGCATCTCGCCAGCAGGTTGAAGCCTTTTTTTGTTTTAAGTGACTGATAGGTCCGATTGAGGAGGGCGGAGTACAGCATGGAAGACTGATAGCGGGGTACTGATTGATGTGGTAAGGGGGAGGTGAGACCTGGGGGAGGAGGGGTCGGAGAGGGTGCTAGACAGTTGTGTTACGAAGTCGGCGATTGTTCAAGTAAAACGTTTGTGACACTTTATTACGTCAGTCGCTACAGTATCAAAAAAAAAAGATAGTAAAGATCTCATTAGCGCAAACAAAAGGTAATTAATCATCTGAGCCAGGTGTAATTGAAAAAATAGCAGGACAATAGCAAGGTCGTCCCACAACAGTTAAAGCAACGACAAGTTTAATTTCAAAGAATACACAATTCGGTCAGGTGTATATTTACGATGACAGAGAAGCGATGCAAATTTTAACAGGCAACAAGAAAGGTGATGTATACATTCCATGAATAACATTAGACACCAAAGGAGATTGTGATATGCCATTCGTATTAAAATGTTTACAGTTTACCGTGAGAATAGCTTTTGCTATGACAATTAACAAATCACAGGGACAACCATTAGAAAACATCGGATTATTTATTAGAGAAACAGAAACAATATTCCCTCACGGGCAATTATACGTTGCTTTGTCACAATATATCTCCAAAAACGGATTCAAAATTCTATGCGATCTTGAAGAAAAGGTAATTCCATATATTGTTTTTAATAAACCTTTAAAGTAAAAAGTGCAACTAATGAAACTGAAACAATTCCAAAGAAAAAAAAAAGCTTTTAAAATTGTATATCCGATTAACCAAACAGCGGCACGGTGGCGCAGTGGGTAGCGCTGCTGTCTCACAGTTAGGAGAACTGGGTTCGCTTCCCTGGTCCTCCTTGCGTGGAGTGTGCATGTTCTCCCTGTGTCTGCGTGGCTTTCCTCCGGGTGCTTCTTCCCACAGTCCAAAGACATGCAGGTTGGGTGGATTGACGATTCTAAATTGTCCCTAGTGTGTACTTGGTGTGTGTGCAAGCCCTGCAATGGGCTAGTGCCCTGCCTGGGGTTTGTTTCCTGCCTTGCGCCCTGTGTTGGCTGGGATTGGCTCCAGCAGACCCCAGTGACCCTGTAGTTAGGATATAGCAGGATGATGGATGGATGGATTAACCAAACACAGAGCCCCCTAGTATATAAAAAAAATTCTGCAAATTCCAACATGCTGTTAGGGTGCTCTGAAAATGAAATCCAAAGTGATTTCTGGATTTGAGAGGTCCGCTGTTCAAACTCTGATAAAGTTACTCTTCAGTTTATTGCTTTTTCAGAAGGCCTATACAGTTATCTAAATAAGGAAAAAAATCAAAAGTCTGTATTGGCTATAAATAAGTGTTTCTCAGGACTAAACATAGCTAAGACAAAAACTCAAATTAAATATTGGTCAATTTCAAGGGACTGCTTTGACAATGCAGGATCACCTGGTCGAAATGTTTTAATTTCGTCACATGCTATACCTATTAATGTACCAGCGTGCAAAATCTAAGCCTGCTCAGTGGTTTAGTCCTTCAGCTATGGACTTGTGAAATTTAATAAAAAAAAATGATGCCTTGAAAACACAACAACAAAGACTCTGTCAACTAGTATTTAGAAACAGAGAACTGTATATATAAAAAAAAAAAAAGTTATTCTTGAGAAAAACCAACACCGATATGAGTAGAACACACAAACTTCATAAGGGTCCCATTTACACCTGAAATTAACATGAACTTTCCATTATATGATCACTAGAAGATAGAATTTGATGGCATTGAAAGCCAGGTGCAAATGCATTTGTGACTGGATCACTCTGGCAAAATTACAGAAGTGCTCACAAACCAAGAGCCACCTCATTTAACATAAATATAAATGTAAATGTATTTTTTATTCACTTAGATCAACCAAGAAAGCACATCTGAATTTTGTGCAAGGACATCAGACCCTTATCCAAAGGGTCTGATTATAATGTAATGTATTGTAATGCCGGTAGTAAATAAAATCTGGTTAAATTATATACGGACACAAAATGTACATTAAGGTTGGGTGTAAAGGGGGCCACAAATAGTGACAATGCCTGGATTCAAATTAATTATTCTGCTGCTGTCAAGTAGTAGCATTAAATACCCCATCTCTATACTAGCCCTCAAGTATATCATTAACTACTTAACTCCTGACGTCGATCTAGTAGTTATAATGTAAAAAATTATCCACTGACAGAAAAAAGATCAGAAAGATATACTTGCTAAACACTACGACACAGAAGAACTTAAGATTTATCCTTGACCCTTTCCTACTCCCAACATCACCTCAGTGGAACAAGACATGAATCTGTAGGCAAAATGAGGCCCACCTAGGATTAAGCCCATTGAGCATCAAGAAAGACCACGGCTCAGCTTTTCAGGGGCTGAAACAGGAGCAGGAATTTCTTTAAACTGTTACAAAAAAACAAAGCAAAATATAATTGACCTAAATTTGTTTTCTACAATACAAAATAACTGGCATCTAGTTTTAAGTTCTGCTGCATAAAAATGAAAAATGCCACATGTAACATATATAACATTCTCAAATGTGCATAATCCAATTCAGTGTTGCAGGGGCCAGGACCTATCTCAACAGAAAAAGGGCACAAGGCAGAGGACAGCCCTGTACAGAAAGCAAGCCAATTGGAGGACCTACTCACTTACAAACAAACACAATCACAAATGTGTAATTTCCAAGCAACGTAATCGGGACATCTTGGGGAATGTTGGAGAAAATTTAAATACCCAGAGGAATACCAACATAGAGATTGGGAAAAAGAACAAACTGTAAACAGGCAACTTACAGACAATCTGCAACAACAAGCCATTCACATACTGCATACATAGTTTAAAAGAAAATACATATTTTACTTTATGCTGATTAATCACACTTGTGACCCTGCTAATTAAACTGATATAGATGACTCTTTTGTTGCTGTGTCTAATGATTTATTTTTTAACATTAGTTTTCCCCACAACCAATCCCCCGTGAGAGCTCTTCAATAGACATTTCAACAACCATTCCCAGCCGACAAGGCTTAATTCTTTCAATAACCTTAACCACTAAATTACACTAACTCAGGAGAGAGTCTGTTTTCCTTCAAGAGCACACAGCTGACAGAAAGTCGATAACACTTTCCCTCCCTAAGTGTTCCCTTAACAGCTGAGAAACTAAGCAATAGTATTGCTGAGACTCTGCTGGCAAAATAGATGCACATATGACACCCCTCAGAGAATAGTCCCGCTCAATTTAAAGTGACCAGGGTCTCACACCCTTACCACACTACTGCCTTTTCAGTCCTGCCTGGGCCATATATTACAGGTCAAACTTATTCTATTATGCCCTAAATGCACTGAATTTAGTGCACAGCCAAAAAAATAAAACAGCAGCTGATACACATTTGAAAACCGCATAAAAGTTTAGTGGATCCTGTAAAAGGTTTAAACAATGCAGAGAAACGTCCACCTAGCAATAGTGTAAAACTGTATTTCATGTATAAACTGTGATTAAAATGAGGGTGGCAATTAACAAAAGATTTCAGACTTCCATAATAATTTCTAATTACTCTCCCAAACAAATCTGCATAAACAAAAAAAAACATATTTCATACTGCACTGATCAGTATTTGTTTTAAGTTCAGCATGCAAACACACATGCACACATAAAATATTTCTAATGAAAAACTGCCTAATCACAACGAGAGCTGTTATAGATTCTCTGCTATTGTGAAAAGAAACTCAACTGCACAGACAGGAAGTGTGGCTACAAAGAAGTAAGAAACCACAAGGTTACAGGTTCATATCCCAATAATGTATCACTACTGTGTGTCACACAACTACAGATTGCCAGACAAGCAAGTAAAACCATTTGGGATTATTATTCTTCTATATGTTAAATGGGCAAAGCAATTCATTAATGATGAAGCAGCACTTTGGCACACCCACAAATTTGTCGCTGGCAGCTTTCCGATCTTCTACAAAACTGAGCACTGGAATAATGCTGATAGCAAACCCAGCAATTCCAAGAACAGCAAGAGAAGGAAAATGCATTTCAAACGGGAACTTGTCATTTCCTTTGAAAAGAACACCTTGGGGAAAAAGAAAACAAGAACAGTAGCCTGCCACGCCATTTTTAAGCTTTTTACTGGAACACAAATATAAAAGTTAACTACACCAAAGGCTTCAAACTGTAAATGGCAACATTCAAAGTATGACCAACCTATTGTGCCACCATAAACTTCATCCACAAGAAGGCTAGTAATATTGGAAAATGGCCTTATTTCAAACCTCACTTTTGGGAAAGAGATGCTCCGTCAATAACAAAAACACTGTCTTGTTCTTGTGTTCTAGTATTGTGCAACTTAAAACAAAGACCTTCCTGTTTTTTTTCCTTTCAACTCATCCTAGGCATACAGAGGGACAATCGTCAGATACCACACAGGCCATAATTAAGTGTATTTTGCATGCCATCTTCAAACTGCAGGGCTATCTACTCCCTTTTCCATTGAGAAGAAATACCATGGATACTGACAAAAACATTTTGGACTAAACTGAACAAGTGCTGAGAGAACAATGGGATCTCAACAACATTGGGTTTGTCATAGTAGCAACATGGCACATACCATGTGTTTGTCTTTTTAAAATAAAGGAACAAATGGTTTCAATACCGATTTGAGAGGGTCATGAAGCACTGATCACTGTAAATCTGTGTACCTTAGACAGTAGGAGGCACAGTGTGGCTTTGTACTTTTCAGGAGGGAAGCTAGAGATGAACAGTACTTCAAGAGCAGGCAAGGTGAGATTACTAAAGTGGGTCCTTGAGATGCCACACAGACCCGGTCTATTTTCAGGGATGATGATTCTGCTAGAACCCACTGTTTAGAAAAAGATGAAGAAATGTACAAAGGACCCCAGGTGCTTTGAGTTTCTTTTATGGCTTTTACACACACTGCTGTGGCAGAAGAACCAAGGGACACTTCTGCTAAGGATGTCTTATCTGATTTGGGTCGTTGTGAATTTTTGATTACAAAGGCATAATGATGGGGGCATTCTTGAAGTAGCGGCCAGCGAAGACGGATGAATGTTTTATCTCTTGTATAAAATGGGTTCAAGCATAGGCAGGTTTCTTCTACCAACGAGAGTGGCGTTTTGGTGCGAATATTTTGCCCCCGGTAGGGGGCGTGGGCGACTGCTACTGAGAGTGTCTTCAAAGGCCCTGCAAATAGAGTAGGAGGGGCGTCAGGACCCCCTCCCACTGTACTCCGTAACGTTATAACAGCGCCAAAACTGCAAACAAACTAGAAAACAAGTGCCCGAAGACAGAGGCACAGTTGGTTTCTAACGATTCACCATGTTCCTACTTCGCATTTTCGTTAAAATTCAAGTAACAACCGCTGGGAACCCCAACATACAAAAAATTAAGAAAACTGGAATGCATTCGCTAGCTGCGGGTGGCTGAAAGCAAAATGCCACCGCGTCAAAAAGCGGAACATCCCGCCGGGAACCCCGGAAGGGTTACGATGTCCCCCTTTTCACCCCTCCATTCCTTCTCCTTCCCCAGACAACTCACCTGCCGGGCGCACCGGTAATCTTTTTTGCCTCTGCAAACCCGTGACAACGAGCACAGCAATTACGCCAAGTGGAAGCTGAAATGCGCGCGACGGAAAGTGGACGCGCGCGCTGACGACTACCACCTGGGGGAGGTACTACGCGTGACGTCATAACGACGTTATCATATTCAATGCCTTCCGTCAAAACTATGGTAATAGCTCTCAGATTCAAGCGCTTTACCATTCAGATGAGGCGTTTTCTAGCCTTGTCGGCGATATAGATTAACACAACTTGACTTTTTTATTTTGTTTTGATCAATCTCTGTCGACGATCTACTTTTTTCAAAGTAGAAAACCTTTCTTTTTATCAGTTATTTGCATATAATCCACGCCCATTTTAGGTGAACGATTTAGTTCCCGTAGGTGACCGGCCCTCTCCCGTCAGTCTTGTCGGCTAGAAAGAAGGACGCAATTTAAATCGAAGTTGCATTCATTGGAGCCCTCTCGCCCTTAATGCTATTAAGTGGGTTTGAGAGTGTTATGTTAATGTTACTTTACTTTAAGGTGTCAACTGGGGATTTTTAGCAGCGCAGTCTGTTAGTTTTTTGTGCGGGCTTTTACCATGTTGGCAGCTGCCCTCGCCCTTGCACCCGTGAACAGCATATTACAATAGAGTGGTTTGTTAGCGTATTTAATGTAAGTTACATTGTACCGTCACAGTTTCTGATACTGGACAGGTACAGTGTCACCAGATACAGATCCCAAGTCCAAGGGCTTCTGGATCTGACAAGACATCGTCTCCATTTCCTCAACCCCTGCTACCAGGCAGAACCCACCTAGAGACTCGTAGAATGAAAGTGCGGTATTCGTCTAAATCCCGATGCTTATTTGTAGTTTTTGGATATCAATCAAATTAGTTCTACTAATTGAGTAGATAGTTCTTACTACATAATTTACGCAACAATAACTTGCGCTGGCCTTAGCGTGCTTTATAAGAAGCACTGCCAATTTGGTATAACACAATGGCCAAAACACACTTTGCATTCAATAGTAAAACACAAGGTGTAATTCCGCAATAACTCGCTCCACAACTGCACGACTTTGGGCACCTTTCTTACCCCTAAGTGATCACAAAACTTTCTACTGTATATAGTAAATATTTCTGTTGTGTCCATATATTAGAACCTTTTCAAACCAACTTGATATTTAAAGAGCCCTTCCCAGAATTAAATGTTTTTGTCAAGTAATGGTCCTATGAGAAACCACACAACCCAGTAAAGCACAATTAAAGAACCATTATTTTTAAAAGTGCACCTTACATAAGCTTCTGTCTTGGGTATGAGTTACCCAAAAACTGACTTTTTGGGAACCCAAAATCCTTTTCTGTGCACCTGTGTTCAGCTTCCTTGGCTGGTTTAATGATCATGATGCTCCCCTGACCTTTGGGCCCCTGGGCAGGCAAATTCAGACATGCATGCATGGTTGTCATGATGATTAGTATGGCACTAGAGCCCTTGCTTAATTATCTGGCTGATGACACTGCTGCTGTGCAGCTCTGGACTTCCCTTCCACATATCAAAACCTTTTCATGTTAGGCTGATTGGCATCTAAATTGGTCTAGTGTGAGTGTTATTAACTTTATAGACAAACGCCCCCAGCCACCCTGAACCGAATAAACTGGCTAAAAAAAATGGACAGGTGGACTTTAATATGTCATCTACAATGAGGGAACACTTCACAGAAGCTAGTGCAATCACAAATTAAGGGAACACCCTGGAGCCAGAACCAAATATTCCTGGTGTGACCCAGAGTACATCTCCTGTACTCCACTCCGAAATTCTGAAGGTATGGCATTTAAATTGTAAAGTGTCTGGTGAAGATGAAAGTCATTATAAAAACGAAAAGAAGGTTGATCTGTAAGCCGAGCTTTATCAGCTATCTATTGCTTTAATGTTTGCATCATGGTTTTTCTTTTATTTGTGATCTCCTTCCATAGTCTGTGTTATTAGATCCCCATCACAGTAGACACCATCCATCAATCCATTTTCTAAATCCATTTGTTCATTTATATGAAATACTGAAGCCCATACCAATAGCATCAGATGCAGGACACAAACTATTCTTGGATGGAATGCCAGTCCATTGCAGGACTCTCACTCCTACACACAAATCTATGTTGGGGAAATTTGGCCTCTCCAGGCAACCATCTTAGAATGGAGTAGGAAAGTTTAGAGACTGGAAGAAGCCCACACAAACAGTGACCAAACTGATCCCAAATCCTTATAGGTGGTGTGGCATTTGACTAACCTTTGTGCCACTATGCTACATATAATTAATTCAAATTATAAATAAGGATGACCAACTTAGAAACTGTGAAGTTTGTGATTGCAGAATTAGAGACCTTGCTAATGCAGATTTAATTTCACAGTAATGAAAGAAAGCGAACAACCAGGGTTTAAAATCAGTGCCATAAAATACATTTATTGGTGTCACAAATTAAAGAGCATCCACTACATTAACATTTGGAAGTGTTTTGTTACAGAGCTGCTCTTCTCTCTCTCTTTCTAGGTTAACCCTTAACCCTTTATTATAAAAGTGGCTGCACTGGTGCTTCACAGCTGGTCATTGTCTTTGAGACACTGTACAGTGTCTCTGCTCACCAGCAGGGGGAGCTGTAGTGATGCTGGCTCTCACTTGGCTGCCATTGTGAAGTTGAAGCATCCTTTCTGGTGCCACTGCATATCACGGATGCGGCGCATGGACTGGATCTGAGGCTGGAAGGCACACCATTCGTTCCAGTGTCTGTAATCTCCACACTCTAATAGGTATTGGTAGCCTCTGTAGCCAGGATACTGGTATCCCACCCAACTAGTACAGAAGAAAAAAAAAAAAAAAAAAAAAAAAGGTGGTGTCAGTGGTGAAAGATGGAAAAAGAGATCAGCAAAGATTAGTCTATTTTGTTTGACTCACGTTCCACAGGGCACTCTCACACTTCCCACCCGGTCACAGAACCCATAAGCCCACAAGCTGGGCACATCATCCTCATGGATCTCCATCTTGTTACCCTTGAAGTCGGCACATTCAAAAAGGCAAATCTTGTGCTCTTGGTTGTCCTGCATGTCAAAAGAGAAGACCCTCAGTGCAAATCTAGCACTTCACTTATCTCTACCATAGTCTTCTGACTTCACATCCCAAACTTAAAAGCCCTTGCTGATGCAACATCTCAGTCACCTTCCTTTTAGCTTGTCCTAACCCTGGCAGCTGCATCTTAACGGGTCCACCCTCTTTTCTTATTCTGACATCTCCAGATGCACCCAATTCTTATGTCTCTACAAATTTAGTCTCTCCTACCCACCACTCCCTGCACCCTGGGTGTCTCCTGTCCACATGTACAACCTTTTTGTCTCTGGAGGACCAAGGCTTCAGAGTACTCACCATTCGAACTGGGCGGAAGGACATGAAGCAGTCGCTCCTGTAGCTGTTGGACCAGGTGTCCCAGCGAGGATACTCTCCCTTCTCCAGGATAAACATCTCCCCATGGAAATTGCTCTGCTCGTATGCAACCCAGCTGCAGGGAGATTGGAAATGAAGTATAAGCAGGATGGCTATTATAGAATTTTTTGTACTGCATTGTTGACAAGCAATTTATGTTAGATTCTGGTCTCTTGCAGTCAGAACACTTAGACCGAATCACTTAATTTGCCTGAAGTCTGAAGTCCCTGGTCACTATTACGATACCAATCAGTCCTGGCCTGGGTATTGTAATTTACCAGTTAGCTCCCTCATTTGAGTTGTCTTTGATTTAGGTAACTTAGGATGTGCCCTGAAACTGCAATTTACTGAGGGCTGTCAGTTTTAGAAACAGAAGTGGCACTTTCTTACAATGGGATATATGGTAGATAAGTGGCCAGATCCCAAAAACTGGTACAGTACAGAGTCATCTGAGTGGTATATAAGGAGTGACCTCTAACCCAGGACTGGTACCCCTTGGGCTAAATGCTACTGAGCATGTAACCAGTGCCTTAAGACTGCCACTGTTGGCTGAATGGCTTTATAATTTTAATAGCTGACCCAAGACTGATGCCTTGTAGACAGGGCCGGATTTTCCTATAGGCTAACTAGGCTTCAGCCTAGGGCCTCAAGATCAAGAGGGGCCTACATTCAAATTGTTAGCAAAATTTTATTATCTCTCATGTAATTTACAAACTTAAAAATGGAAGGTGAAAGGGCCTCATAAGTGGAATAGCCTAGGGCCTCTTTCATATAAATCCGGCCCTGCTTGTAGACTAAGTTGTAGGAAGTGCCCTGTGACTGGTCCTCCTTTTTAAGAAAAATGTTGTCTATGCTCTTGTAGGTGGAGTGGTAAAGATTTTTTTTTTTTTATTATTTAAACCTGGACTCTGGCCTAATGCAGTATTGGTTATGTGGTACTGAATTGGCCGAGTGATGTGCCACAAAACTGATGCAGAGATTGATGCCATGTGGGCAGAGTAGCATGTAAAGGGTGAGATTGTGCCCCATGACAGGATTCCTATGAGGTGAAGGGTAGAGATTGCGTCCTGATGTTGTGTCTTTAGTGTGTTCTGGGTAAAGTTGTACCAAAACAGAACCCAGACACTGGTGCTGTGTGGGCTGAGTGGCACAGTTTAGCTTTGATAGCTGGACACCCCGGACGAGGGTACTTACGGGCCACATTCCACTCGCAAACTGCGCACGCGGTCAAAGCCTCGGTCACATAGGTTCACACATTCATTCTGGAACTCCATGTGACGACCCTGGAAGTTCTCCTGTTCATAGATGATGATCTGAAAAAACAGAGGGAGGTGTGAGAAAAAAAAAAGGAATAGAAACACAACTCTGGGAATTCCCATCACAGGTGGACTACCAGTGAGCATCCTGGCTTGGTGTTAAGAACACCTACCCTGTAGGAGCCCATGCTGGGCTCTCCAGTCTTAGTGGCCTTACTGGCAGGTGCAGGTGTGCCCTTCTCCTTAGAGTCAGTACCCTGGCTGGTGGCTGCTTTGGCAGTCTGGGACATCTTGAGATTTCAGGAGAATCTGCAAAGGGAGATAAAAGTGGGAACACATGTTATGGCAACTTTTAGCCTAATATCCACTTCAGGTCTGACTTTCAATATATAGTGTATATTCAGTCATTGTATCCTGTGGAACTCTCTGCTCATGTTGTCTGACTAGCCTGTCCATACCATTCATTAATCAGTGCCACCAAAGAGAAGTTGCCAGATATTCAATATCCTCACCACCACTATAACTCCAGCAAAGAAGATGGAAATCATTGCTTAGCTAAGGCTAATACAACCATATGCTTGTTGGCATTTCAGTGGGGCGAGATGGTAAGAAAATTTACACCCATAAATCATTCACCTGGGGGGATGGTGATCTTTAGAGCACCTCCCCACTTTAACCCACTTGGCAAACCCTCTTACCTGAGTAGAAGCTAACAACGCTGCTGGGAGCTCACTGGCCTCTTTCCTCGCCGAGCATCTTTTATATGCTGGCAAGAGGATCGAGGCGTGGGCCAACCACAATGGAAGTGTGCAGCTCATCAGCCTCCCTCCCACTGGCAAAGCATGCTGTCATCACATCTCCCAATGTAGCCAGCCAACTGGAACAATCCACTCAGCTTCGAACCGGCCTGTAAGCATTTTGCATTGTCTCCTCTGCCTGGAGACTTTGAAAGCCATGAGCTCAGGACTTTTGTGTGAAATGCAGAAGCTCGTCTATGGATGCCATACAGAGATATATAGATTTCTGATTTTCCTAGAGGCTTTGTAATGGGGGCTGCCGATGAAGACTTGGCATGATGGCCTAGACCAGGGTCTCCAGGCTCCAGTCCTGGAGCACTTCAGTGGTGGCAGGTTTTTCTTCTAACCTTTTTCTTAATTAGTTACCAGTTACTGCTGCTAATTATCTTCTTCTGCCTTAATTTTAATTGACTTGCTGTTTAAGACTCAGACCTCTTAATTGGTGTGTAAGGTAAAAAGAAGCCATTAAGGGATCGGAGTCTTAAAACACAGGTTTGCTACAATTAAGACAAAAGATGTTTGTTCTATTACCAACAACAATTGGTTAATAATTTAAAAAGTGGCTGAAATGAAAACTTGCAGCCACTGCGGTTTCAGCACTGGGGACCTGAGTCTGACACCTGTTGTCGAAATTTAACATCTTATTAAAGAAAAAAACATCTTCTAACAGGACAATTCAGTAATCAGGCAGGAGAAAAGCACTTCATTGTATCTTTTAATTACTCCTTGGCAAAATGCCTTGAAGGGAGCATTCTTTAAAAGCAGTCTGTTACAGCAGAATGGTCAGAATGATCAGAATGGTCAGAGATACAAAGAACAGAGGTTCATTTTATAAACTGTTGAATTTACATACAGTTTCAATCAATGCATACATTTTACTCTGGTTGGTTCATTGGCTTACACCCAAATGATTTATATAAAATAAAAGTCTATTATATTATATTCTGGTTTTTCTTATACCGGTTGAAATGAGACTCCACCCTTGAAATTTCTGTGCATATAACAATTCTCCATTCTTGTTGCTTATAGGACATCTGCTGGTTTCTTAGTCATCCTTCAGTACATTTTGTATATTACATCAGCCTTTCTTCTGGTACATTATTTACTTGACCATCTCAGTATTTTTCCTAAACCAAATCTTATATTTCAGTGTAAATTTTGTTGTTCACTTGACCTTTATTTAGTTTCCCACATTTATTAACCCTTTATGCTATTTCTTTAAGATGAATGTTATGTTACCCTAAAATTACTCTTCCATACACCCCTGCAGTAGGATATATTTACAATATTTATTTCCTTCTTTCCCTTTTTCCTCTCTCTGTCTCTACTTTACTCAATCATCCATTTAAAACCCATGGTGTGTCCCGATTACCGGCCTAAATGGTCTTCAGCTCTGCTTTGTTCCTAAGATGGGAAGCTTGTAATGGCCATTCTTCATTCCAGCCCCATGATTCTACAGCCCAAAGGAGCATCAGGTGGTGATTCTCCGTTTTCTGTGAATGCTGAAAATGGACTGGAATCCCTTCTAGATCAGATTTCTGTCAGTTTTTGCAGTCATAGGAACCTTGAGGATAGCACAAACTGAAAAAAGATCTATGTACAGGCTGTGCAATACATCTGGTGTGTGTACACTGTGTATTTCATCGTGCTCTGTGTTTTCTTTCAATGTGGTTTCAACTGAGTGACCACTTTTTTTTTGGCACACCATCCTTATGATGAATTATTTCCCTGAATTCATTGGGCTTGGATCAACCAGGTGACAAAAAACTTTGCCTATAAATGCTGCCTCGCGTCACCTCCATTATGGCCAGAAACTGTAGGAAATTAGACATTGTGGTGTGTGTCTCTTCTCTCTATAGCTTTTTTCATTTTAATTGACAGATGCTCAAATGGCTTGAAACCTGGTGAGTGAGGAGGCCATTGCATTAAGCTGAATGCCCCCTCGTGTTCTTGGAGTGATTCCAAGTGTTTCCTTCCTTGTCACATGGAGAATTATCCTGCTAATCTGGCATTCATTATTGTCATGAAGAGGCACACCTGAACAGGAAAAAAAGATTCAGATATTCAGTTTTATTCAATTGTTTTCTCTACTTTTAGGGAATGTACACCATGAATCACATCCTACAACACTAAAGTGCCACCACTACTCGGTATGGTTGACACCTGGCAGGAGGACTCAATGGAGCCATGGTATTTTCTCCATCCTCCAGTCTTCCTCTCACTTTCTGTCCAGTGTTTGCATGCTTTAACCTATAATCCACATTATTTTCAACTCACTAAATTTAGGATTTGAGTGAGTTGTTGCTTGCTAAATTTGTGACAAGGCGTGGCACATTGTGTGCCCTTTTTTTTTTTACAGCACTTGCTGAGGTCTTCGCTTATATCACCCTCATTCATAAATTGTCTTTTTCCAACCCCAGGAAAGCATCACTGGCTTATTGATTTTTGGATAGCAGCTCGTTGGCCCATTCTTGATATGCCTGTGACACTGTTATGTTTAAAAACCCCACCAGGGCTACTGATCCTCATGTTGGCACATCAAGCACACATTGGCATGTCAAAACCACTTAAATATTTAGTCTTGCCAACTTCTCTCATTCATATCTGACCCTGACTGATTTAAATCTGATTTGATATGGTAGATCATAATATTCTCCTTCATCATCTTCACTATACAATTGGACTTTCTGGCATTGCTTTGGAGTGGTTTGAGTCCTATCTTACAGACAGGGCTGAGTATGTGGCCTTGGGGGATGCTAAATCTCATACCCTCACTGTCACCTGTGGGGTCCCACAAGGATCAGTCCTTGGGCCAACCCTCTTTAATATCTATATGTTACCCCTGGGTCACATCATCCGCAAGCATTAAGTTTCATTCCATTGCTATGCCGATGATACGCAGCTCTATGTGAGACTGGAATTGACTTCTCTTACACCTCCATCAACTTTTCCCTCTTGCTTAGATGAGATTTAGGCCTGGATATCCAAGAACTTCCTCAAGCTAAACAGCACCAAAACTGAAGCTCTTTTAATTGGCATCCCCCATCAACTTCGTTCCTCTGTAAATTGAATTTCCTTTTCTAAACCGTACCATTACCCTCTCCCCTTCTGTTACAAATCTGGGTGTCAAGTTAGACTCCCATCTGGCATTTGATACACATATCCATCACCTTTGTAAAATTGCATTCCTTCATCTCCGAAACATAGCCAAACTCCGTCCCTACCTCTCCCTCTGTGATGCTGAAAAGCTGGTTCATGCCTTTGTCTCATCCAGACTGGACTATTGTAATGCACTCCTCATCGGGATACCCAACAAGAGCCTTCAAAAGCTGCAACAAATTCAAAATAGTGCTGCAAGAATCCTGATGAGGGTGCGGAAATATGAACACATTTCACAAATCCTTCGATCACTTCATTGGCTCCTTGTCCATCTCCGTATAGAATACAAACTCTGTTTGTTTACTCACCAATGTATCCATGGAAATGCTCCACAATATCTTAAAGAACTCCTTATACTACAGTCCACTACAAGAAACCTCCATTTTACAAATACCTACCGCCTTCGCCCCCCTGTGACCAAACTTCATACAATGGGTGACTGAGCCTTTGCAGCCGCTGCTCCACAGCTCTGGAATGCCCTTCCAGACAGCCTAAGAACACAGCAGATTGTGGGCTATTTTAAAAAACAGCTAAAGACTTTTCTATTTCGGAAAGCTTATTAACAAGAATGCTATAATTATTGTTGTTTTATCTCTGTTTTTATCTTGCTTTGCCTTTGTTTAAACTTTTTATGTTGCACTTTGAGATTTGCTGCTAATGTAAAGTGCCCCTATAAATAAAATGCATTGTTATTATTATTATTATTATTATAAATCACATTGTCTTCAAGCATGATGGCGTCACTGACTAAACACTTAGTTACATAAGAAGGACTGGGTACCCCAGTATAGCGAATGCTTGCAATGTTCATGTCAGTGGGTACAGCACTGTGAGTCTGTCCAGGGAAGGGAACAAGGGAAGGAATACAGCATGAGGACAATGGAAGTGGAGGACTCTTAGAATGTGTCTTAATGACAAAGATTACCTTCTTTTTGTTGTCCTATAACATATCCAAATTCAATAAACTGTCATGATAGCTCCTAGGATATTTTTCTTAAAAAAGGCTATTTTTTTCAAATGTTAATAAAGAAGTAATTCAGAATAATGTTTTTACCTTTTTTATACCATTGGCTGCAGTGGTAGTTGCTGTAGTAGTAGAACTGAGTTCACCGAAATGAAACGTTCACATGCAGCCATCACCAATAGCCAGCAGGGCACATCGCATCCAACTGTACTGTTCAAGGCAGCTGTCATAAAGAAATTTGAAGAAATAGGTAAGACTCTTGCACAGACCTTTATGTATTTATATACTTTATATGCTGTATATATGAAATTCAGTGTAATATTCCTTTATTCATATACTAGGGGGCTCCGCCCCCTGCTCGCTTCGCTCGCCAACCCCTGGCGTTGGGGCATGACAAAGAGTGAGATGTATGAATTAGATATAGAATAGTGTGCAGGTGTGGATGATGCATATAGAAAGCCAAAAATACAGTGTTTGGCACAGAGTAATGGTTTATTGGAATATTTCTTTGTACACAACATTAGTAGTAAAGATGGTGTCCTGTCCTTGAATGAGTCTTCCTTGGCATGGAGCATTTATAACTTTAACTTTAACGTCAGATGAACGTCGAACACGTGAGAAGGCAACATAAAGTTGTCCATGTCCAAAAACGGGCTCAGAGAGGTAGATGACAACCTTGTCCATGGTTTGTCCTTGTGATTTGTTGATGGTCATGGCAAATGTAGGTTTAATGGGGAACTGTCGGCGTTTCAATGTAAAAGGTAATTCTAGGTCAGAACTCGTAAGGTCAATTCTAGGAATGAGAACAGTATTGTTAGAATGTGATCTTGTAAGAACTGTTGCTTGAATAACATTGTGTGTCATGGTGTTACCTAGTGTGAAGGTGTTGAGATGACGTATGTTTAATATGGACGGTTCCTTTAGAAATGTGGCTTTGGGTGTCACTTCTTATTGATGTTAGTGTGTTTGTGGGTCTGATTCGTCGTTGTTGTGAACGTTTCGTGTGCCATGTCTCGTCTCTAATGGGCCTGGCGTGGCGTTCACGGCTTCTTTTTTTTGTTGCGTTAGGAGCTTGTTAAATCCTCCTGTTTGTGTGGGTCCCGTTTCGTGTGCAATGGGATTCGTGCGGCGCCGTGTGCTTTTTCGGCGTCTGAGCGGGGGGGGGGGGGGTCTATGGGGGGTGGGTGATTGGTGGTGCGCGTGCGTCTTCTTTCTTTTTGTGTGCCAGGGGCTTGTTGAATCCTCCTCTTTGTGTGTGTCCCGTTCGTTGCTTGTAGGGTGGGTGGGGTGGTTTTGGGTTCTTTTTTTTTGTGTGCCAGGGGCTTGTTGAATTGTCCTCTTTGTGTGTGTCCCGTCCGGTGCCTGTGGGGGGTATGCTTGCAGGTGGGCGCGAGCGGCTTCTTTTATTTGTGTGCTAGTTTCGTGTGCAATGGGTTTCGTGCGGCGCTGTGCGTCGCCTGCGTTTGACTCCTTTTTTCTGTGCGGACTCCTTTTTTCTGTGGTCGCGGGGCCTCATTTCTTTGACTCCTTTTTTCTGTGCTCACTCCTTTTTTCTGTGGTCGCGTCCGCCTCTCGCGGAGCCTCATTTCTTGGGGCGCCTGCGCAGTACGTCTTTTTGCGGCTACGGCCCATGGCCGGATATCCCTGTGTCCATCCGGTTTAGCATTCTCGGTTAGTAATATGGATCTGTTTTTAAACCTCTAGTCATGTGGAATCCCAGCCTGTTGTGGTGTGGCAACATTAGGCACAAGGCAGGAATGCACCCTGAACTGAGCACCAGTCTATCACTGGGCACACTCGCAAGGAGCCCTGAACTTAGCACTTATAGCACCTGCCCAAAAGACATTCCACTCAACTGTCCATCTGTGTGACGAGAGACATGGGGAGAACATGTGAACTACAAGCAGACAAAGTCTGGGCTGGAGATCCAAGCTGGGCTTCCTGGGCCCGTAAAACACCACCATATCACCCTATAATGCCTTTTTAAAAAAGCTGTATGGTATATTTCCATCATTTCTCTTGAATTTCTTAGCTTATTCATTTTCATTTTATAGGTAGATAATTTGTATGCCTTGTTAGAGCCCTAAACTGTGTAAGTGGGTTAGAAGATAGAAAAATGAGGACGGATGGGTAAAATGGAGGAGGTGTTTGTTTTTCAGGTGCCTTGAGCATAGGAAAGGTGCTATATAAATAAAATGTATTATTTGTACACAATGATAAATGCATATAAAACATTAAAACTGTTATTTAATACCGATTATTAATATTGCACTTCTACTTATGTTACACTTACCTTACTTCATTTTAGTTCTTCAGTTCACGTGTTCTTTGCTCATTTCTTTACACAGGCCATAGACTTGCAGAAAGGAGGATGGAGGAATTGTGCAGAAGCAGCCATGTGCACTTCGGCTTTCCTGTGTACCCTGTGCTAACCTGGTGTCTCACCCTGATCTAAAATTGATGCCAATTTTATCATAATTTACAATTGTACATTTATTTTTCCTGTTTCATTTTGTCAGTTAAGAAATACTATGTCTCACTTGTTCAAGTGTATTATTTATATTAGTCTTATTAAGACTTTACCTTTATTTTCATCTAAATAAAGTAGATAAGTATGATTTTTGATAGATAGATAGATAGATAGATAGATAGATAGATAGATAGATAGATAGATAGATAGATAGATAGATAGATAGATAATGAAAGGCACTATGATTCATAGATAGATCAATCCACATATGTATATGCCTTAACTTCAACATTCTGTCTACTACTGTCCACATAGGCAGAAGCTTAGGCCCCCGAGTTCCTTTTGTTTAATAAATCTGAACGAATCTGCCAAGAGAAGACCTCCCAAACACCCTACTGTACATCATTTGGGGCCATGGGCTGACATATTATGACTCTCACATGACACCAGGTCACCTTAGGCTGCCACTGATGGCCTCTAATTCTTCTCTTTTCATTGCAGGGAGACTCATTTTGCCCAACTTAAAAATCCAAAATCCTACATCAGACACTACACGTTTTTGGTTCAATTTGATGGGCACAGGGCAGAGATGATGAGGGCACAGCTAGAGGGGCAGGACTCAGAAGGTACTGAATCAGTCACCCAAGATACATGAAGTGACATCATGGGTGTTTCTAGTGAGTGGTAAGCATGGTATCTGCCCACCCAGGCACTACTAGCAGCTGATGGAGGCCCAGGGTAAAAGTGAATGATCAAAATTGGTGTGTTGGCACATCTGCCCCTTCTCTATAGGTAACACACTGGTGGAGCACAGTGAGCCTGGATGCCCCTCCCTAGTGCTGAGTGGGCAGTTTGCTTATCCCAACAGCTCTCCACCCCACCCTAGGTCCCCTGTCCTGTTTGGGATGGCTTCCCACAGAAGGCTTTAAAAGGACAACAGCTCCTGGCAGCCGGCACTCTCTCACTCATTGTAGGACGTGACCAGAGAAGCACAGTCGGGTGAGTTGGAGTTACTGTGGGATGCCCCCACTTTTCTGTGTGTCCCTGTCCTTTGGGCTTGTTTTGGAGGCAGGGAGGATGGGAGGGGCTTAGTCTTTGTCCACCACCATTTTTTTTTGTCATGATGGTCACCTAATAGCCCTTTAGGAGTTTTTCTTTTGCCAGGTCTGCAGCTCTTTGTGTGCACTTCTTTTCTCATTTTTAAATTTCCTTTAATTCTGCTGTGGAGGGAGGTGGGTTGGTCTTTTACAATTCATAATATAGTGACCTCAGACAGTTACTGGACTACACACCTTGGTCATCCACTGCTCTGATAGTTCTTGTCAGGGCTCTTTAGCTGAGTTGCTGTATGGTGGGCATATGATTTTCCTCTTCTTGGTGCCCACAAGTTAAGAAGCTCTGTTGTCATAAATTATGTTAATCTGGCATGTTCACATTCACCCAAATTTCGACTGCTTCATCAACATTTACAGTACCTCAGATGGGATGAGGTTTTCATTTCTCCACCTGTTAATGGTTACACTGCTCAGCATATGCTGTAAATGCAATCAACTTAAAATCTGAGGTTGAAGCTACAAATACTACACAATATTCATCACCTCTATTTTTTTTTTAATTTCAGAAGAAAATGACTCACCACTGCACAAAATTCTCAGGCCACTGGAAGGCAAGTACAGTATTTGGAGGTGCTCACTGGCGCCACCTGGGGTTGGCTACTGGAAATAAATTGTACATTCCTTGAAAGTGAAAAAATGAAGGATGGGGTTAAGAGAAGCACGAAAATATGAGGGGTGGTTGGAGAATATGAAATAAAAATATAAAGGACAGCATGAACGAATTAAATTATATGGGCTAGGGTGGAAATATGAGGGGATCAGTCTGAATGAAAGGGCAGCTAGAGGAAGATGTCCACATTGATTGTGCGCTATTACATGTGAGGAGGTGCTGGGGGAGGGGGAGGAAGATGGCGCTATATAACCCTAACTAAAGAATCTGACGGTGTGGAAGGCAAGTATCCAGATGTAACGGGTACGGGAGCTCTAGGAGGCACGGATGTTAGAGCTGGAGGTCAGGGGAATTAGAGGGTGCCTTTATTTCTCTGACTGACCGACTTCTTGTGTTGGCAGATCATCGTTTGGGACGAGGAATGTTTCCAGGGTCGCAAGCACGAATTCACTTCAGAATGTTATAACGTTATGGACTTCGGCTTCGAGACGGTGCGCTCCTTCCGCGTGGAGAGCGGCGCGTGAGTACACCCGACTTCGCAGGGACTCGAGTATCCGCACGAGCGCCCCCTGGTGACGCACAAACCAATCTGTTGGCTCAACCCCGATGTCTCGTCCCCCAGCAAGCGGTTCTGGATTGTCCCCGAGCTCCAGGGTGTTGGAGATCGGGAGGCAAAGATCGCCATAAAAGCGCCTCCTATCATTATGACCCCGCATCTCCCTTTTGTCCCTCTCGAGGTGCGGATGCGAACAGAGCTGGTTATAACGTGCTTGTCTCTTCGCAGGTGGGTGGGCTACGAACACTCGGCTTTCCAGGGTCAACAGTTTGTCTTGGAGAGGGGCGAGTACCCGCGCTGGGAGGCCTGGAGCGGCAGCAACGCTTACCACATCGAGAGGATGACCTCCTTTCGCCCCATCGCCTGTGCGGTGAGTGAGGGATGTTTGAGGGGCGTTGGGAAAATTGTGCGTGTGTGGGGGCCACAGTACTTGTAAGCCTGTGCGCGGTGAAAGGCGCTATATAGTATTAATGAGCTGAATGAATTGCGGACTTTGGGTCTTAGTGAGACATATATGTGGCATAGTTTCGTGGTTTATGTAGTGGATTGAATAAAAGTTACGTCCACAACAGTGTGCAAAGTGCTTTAGTTATTGTCTCCAGAGAAAGGCATAGAAACTTCACTAATTCAATTCAGGGTGACGGGAAAGACTGTACAAAACTGGTGGAATGGGATTTCCAGGATTAGTCCTCTGCATTGGTCTGAATTTAGCAAGTTAAAAAGTGGGTGAGTGCCATTGGCCTGCTGGTACCCGAGGGACATAGCCCGATAAGTGGCAGGGTTGTGGTAGAGTTCTGTAGATAGTAAAAGCCGTTTAAGTCGGCTGAGTGCTGATCAGTTTTAGGGGTAGCTCGATTCAAACGGAACGAACTCGCTGCAAAGGAGATCCTTCTTATAGCTGGCATTAGTGGTCGGATGATTAAAAACGCGAGCTAATGTCCCATTTTAAGGGGGGCAGTGACAGAAGCCCGAGTTCTTCTTTGGCTCCGGTCCCAATCCTCTGTAAAGACAGGACCACACGAGCTTTGAGAACTCGCGACCCTCTGCTGGATTATTATGTTACATCTAAAATGTACTTAATGACTGAAATCATCATGAAAGACACTATATACCTCTGAACGCCAGATGCAAGTTTAAATCCCGGAGAAAAGTTGGGCTCGCAGTGAACGAGGGGTGGGCTCTCCGCTAACTGTCTCGCCTTTTTTTAGAATCACCGCGAGTGCAGGATGACCATCTATGAACGAGAGAACTTCCTTGGACGCAAGGGGGAGCTCAGTGACGACTACCCGTCCCTGCAGGCCATGGGCTGGTGCAACAACGAGGTCGGCTCTTTGCGAGTGCAGTCCGGAGCGTATGTATCTCTCAGTCCTGTCGCCATACTGCCCCGCCCACCTACTCCCACTTCTCACCTTCTTCTTGTCTCTCGCAGGTGGGTGTGCTACCAGTATCCCGGATACCGCGGCTTCCAGTACATCATAGAGTGCGATCGCCACTCAGGAGAGTACAAACACTGGCGGGAATGGGGATCTCACGCACAGACTTTCCAAGTGCAGTCCATTCGACGCATCCAGCAGTGACCTCTTTGCATGTCCTGGGAATGCCTGCGGGCGCCAATAAATACACCTCAATAAAGTCTATTTGTTTAACTTACACAGTGTCTTGGTGTCCTGCTGTTGTCCTCATTAGAAGGGCTGAAGTATACACGTCCCGTAAGGAGTGGCGAGCCCCCAGCCATAGATGTGTTTGGGTGCGGCAACGCACTGTACCAGTGCATACTACCCAACTTGACTTCGCTTGTCATGAAAGGCGCTGTTCGCATCTACACATCGGAGCCCATCAAGCCTTGGTCGTTTTGGCACAGAGCAGTGAAAGGCGGCGGTGGCTCGGACTTTGGGCGAAGAGACCGTATACTGTACATTGACTGCATTCTATAAGCTACCGAAGAGTCAATTCCAAATGTACAAATCAAGGGCGGCGTCGTGTTGTTTGTGAATAGAGTACCGCATCGACGCCACAAAGAGTGAAAGCGACTGGAAAACCTGTAGGTGATCTTCGACAGACCCAATTCACCTCCACGAGTCCGCCGATAGAAGCGACTCAGGCCTTGTACTTGTATGCGATTTCTTGACTGAGTGCATTTTCGTCAACAGCTACTCGGATTGACTCCGAGATCATAACAAGTTAAGTAATTTATCAAGCAAATGTAGATACAATGCACCCAATTTGCTTGGTTTATTGTACCAATCGTGTGCCATAATAAAGAATGCAAGGGCTTTTAACAAACCTATATGGCCTTTCTCCAAAAATGCAGCCTTTGTATTTTATCACTCCTGAATTAGCATCTTCAGGAGATAGACAAGATGGCGCCAGTGTGTGTGGCATGTCGTCTGCTGTTCTCTGTTTTTGCTTATGTTTTTGTTGTTATTTTTGTGTGTGTCATGCAAAATGTCAAATCACTACTGATGTATGATCGCCAAACACTTCTGGATCTTCGTTTGTCTGCTGTAAAACTTGTACAGTCCGAAAACAGAGGATGAGATTATCCTCCTCCCCATCTCCTATCTGGAATACCGGCATTCCTCTACCTTGCTCCAGGTCCATCTCGCTGGAGAAAGCGTCACAAACGCAGAGGTAAACGCGGCGGGCGGTTGTTGAAGTTAAAGGCCTGTTTGGCTCGATCTCCCAAAGTTTTCCTAGCTCAACATAGATCGGCTCCTCACCTTTTTGCGTCATGGCGCTCCCGGGACCCTGTGGACTCCTGACTTGTACCTGTTTTTGGTTTGGATCAGGCGATGCACCCCAGCCCCTGCCCACTTCACCTGCGGTGTATCTGTTCTTAATCTGGAAATTGGTGATGCAGTATTTTCAGACCATATGTCCGTTTTATTTGATTTTGTTCCTCTCTGTCAATTTGCTAAACTGTATGCACCTGTTCTGCGCTGCCGTGCTCTTAAATCTTCCACTACTGCTCAGTTTTCTGCTGTTTTTAATTATAAAGTGACCTCACAGTCCTCGGTGTCTTCCAATACTGAGGAGCTAACACTTCAATTTAATTCTGCTTGCCAAACTGCTCTGGACTCTGTGGCTCCATTAAAAAGCAGGCAACTAAAGCCCAGCTCAGAGCCGTGGTTAAATGCTAATACCCGTGCATATAGACGGGAGTGCAGGAGAGCTGATTGGAGGTGGAAAAAGAACAGGTTGCAGGTTTCTTTTGAAATATTGAGAGAAAGTTGGTTGTGTTATCAGAAAGTTTTGAAAGCTGCAAGATCAAAATTTTTTTCTGAAGTTATTGGCCCTAACTCTCACAACCCCGTGTACTTTTTAACACATCAAGTTCTGTACTTAATGTTCGTGAACCTGTCTTTCTGGAAGCCTCTGGGAAACTTGCGATAAATTTCTTTACTTTTTTTGAAGAAGGCTGTAAGTTTGATCACTTCGAGCCTGTCACTCTCCCCTTTTTAAAGCAGCAGGTTTCCAGTATGAAGCCATCTGGCTCCCCCCTTGATGTTGTCCTGCCTCGACTTCTTAAGGGGGTCTTTTCTACCTTGGGTCCTTCTATTCTTACAATTATTAATAGTAGTTTTACCTCTAGTGCAGTGCCTAAAAATTTTAAACATGCTGTTGTGCAACCACTGCTGAAAAAAACGGGTCTGGACCACTCTGTTATGTCTAACTTTAGGCCTATTTCTAAGCTACCTTTTTTGTCCAAACTCTTGGAAAAAAGTCATCTATACCCAACTGAAGTCCTTTCTGGATGAACATTCAACTCTGGAAGTGTTCCAGTCTGGGTTTAAAACTCACCACAGCACTGAGTCCTCTCTGTTAAGGGGTTTTAATAATATTCTTTTAACAGTAGACTCTGTACTACTTATGCTTTTGTATTTAACAGCTGCCTTTGACACGATAGATCATGAGATCCTCATCTCCAGGCTGGAGCAGTGGGTGGGCATCACAGGTTTAGCTCTCCAATGGTTTAGGTCCTATCTCTCAGATAGATGTTTTTGTGTCAGCATTGATAATTTTACTTCCACCTCTGTTGCCCTCCCCTGGGGGGTACCACAGTCTGCTCACATTGCTGGCCAACCACAAGCGTTACCTGGTAGGTAAACACCCATACAATCAGATTGTGACACTGACTACGAATGCCGTGAATGTAATTACCCCGATCCACACGCCGTGGCGCAGCGTCAGGGGTATTGCCTCTGGCGCTGACGTCCGAGGTTCGATTCCCGAGAGGGAGTGCAGTGAGTGTGTACGCCTGATGAGCCCAGAATTAGGGTGAAACACGTGTCGCGTACTCTTTGCATTATTTGACAGTAAACTATTTTCAACCATATATATAAATTATATTTTAACAACAGTTTTAAAGTGTAAAATTTACAGGTTGTTCTGACTAAAAAGATTACAATATGCAAGCTTTCGAGGCAACTCAGGCCCCTTCTTCAGGCGAGATGCCTGGAAAGCTTGCATATTGTAATCTTTTTAGTTAGCCAATAAAAGGTGTCATTTTGCTTGGCTTTTCTCTACATTCATAATGGCTAACACGGTACAACACCCTAGTACTACAGGTTGTTCTGTAAAGTTGTTCACATTGTCACTGTATTTTTACAGAATTATTCTGGCAACCACAGCTGCCAGTTTGTTTTCGTAAAAACAACAGATTTTTTTTTACAGTGTAAGATGAAAATAGTAGTTAGCAAATCAAACCCGCTTTGCAGGAACGATGACTACATCTCTTCAGTTAAATCAGGTCCACCGCTCCTCCTGCCGCTGATATATGCGCTGAAATCACCTGAATACGAGCACCCGAGCGCCATTGACTCACACAGTTTTTTTTTAATTATATAAAACTCATTATCCGAAAGAGCTTTCGAGCAGTCAGTTGCTATCACTGGCCCAAGCGAGTCTTCTTTTATAATCTGTCTCCTTCCTATTACCCACTTTTAACCTTACCATTTGGTTGGTTGCTAACGTTAACCTTGTGGTTCCAGGCTACGTTCGAGCATTTCACGCTGTTTGACTGTTCAAGGGCATAAACTGTGTGGTTTCCACTCAGGTCCGAACTTTACTCCCTTCGTGCTACTGAGAATTTTTGCCGGTTAACTTTGTAGTTCCTCGTCAGATACGGGAGTCACACAGCTTAACTCCATAGCAGTCTGTGCCACGGACGTTAACTGTGCAGTTCTCAGTCAGGTCCAGCCGTTACTCCCCCTTTTATTCATTTTTTGGTATTTCCATAACGTTTACTGCATGACATATCAGTGGGAATCCCCTTGGTTTGAAGCAAGTCAGGGCTATGAGGTGAAAATGAGGTAATACGTTTCATGCGAGTAATAGGAAGGTAAAATAACATAGATTTTTTAATAAGGGGAATTATTAGGAATAAGGTTCCATAACTTTAGTACATTCCGTAAATGCTTGATGAAAGCATCATCCCACACGAAACAAAAGACTACATCGTAGCAACCACCTGGAGGTTGTTGGTCCGGAGCGCACGCCGCTTGAGTTACACAAACGGCGCCAATCGGTGTGCATCAAGTTTTATTAGTCTCCGAGGACCGAAAAGGTCTCCTTCGGCGACTGGAATAAACGCCCCTTGAGATACTAACACGGCGCCCCTCGGTGTTTATATCATGGGACGGGGCTAGGTGTGATATCGAGCCCTTAACTAGGGTTCATTGTTGCCTGGGACTGATGGGCCATTTGACAGTGGCATTATTATCAGGCCCAAGCCTGTGCTCTTCTAGTACAAAAAAGGTTAATAGTTAAAAAAATATTAACCAGACTCCGAGTTTCAGTATCAAATTACAACTCCAAAAGCATCAAGCTAGAGGTGGAAGATCATCAGTAAATGGAGTAAATGACCAACGTCTTTATTATTAAATGGTTAGTTTAGCTTTTCTAACATTTTTGGCTTGTGATTGAAACTGCCATTAAATATATTTTGAGAAAACTAATTCTATTTTAAAATGAAATTTCACATCAGAGCAATGAACACATTATTTTATACATTTACAATGGTGTTTGCTTTGGGAGCTTTACTGCACATATAGTTATGTTTTTTAAACTTTAATATCAGGAATATATTCACTGTTTTTTTAAATTAGCATGATAGTTTATCATCAAGTAAAATATTTTAACTCGTGGAGATGCCAAACATTTGTAAACGTCCTCCATGCACTACAAGAAAATGCATTTTTTCAGATGTTATACAATAATGCACAATTGACAGTCGGAAGGAATTTTTCGTCATATTAAGTGGCGGTTTTTTACTACAATAAATGTGTGGCCCTGGCTACTTAGCTAACTAGGACCAGCAACATATTTTACTGGTACACATATATGCCACTTGTTTATATCAGAACAGTGTTACGGACTTTGAAAATGCGTTTGTCAAACATATAAATTAGTAAAAAATACATAACTGATGCCATTTTCAAGAAAATTCTCAAACTGGCTAGAAACTGGCTTCCTGAAGGCAAGATTTTGACTGTAGCATTAGGTAACCCAAAAATTAATCTGGGTAGCTCCTATATTCGGATTCAGGCATTACACACTTTATATTACCGCATTGGCAAATAGCGGACGTTATCAGTACAGTTTCCTGTCAGGTCCGCCCGCCACAAGCCTTTTTTTAACATTTAAAATATCGTGGACGTTAATTAGGCAGATACTTTGCAATCGACTCTTTCGTTGTCTGGGATGTTATCTGTGTAGTTCCCTGTCAGGTTCGGATAACAAGCGTGTGACTTTGCGGCGTAGCTGTATTTATAGGTGCCCAGCCATTGATGCCAACAAAGGCAATACTGGACGACTAATCAACTAAATCATCCTAAAATTCAGCAAAAGGAACTCACACAACCCCTCACCAAAACAGCCAAAAATGATTGTCATGAGACAAGTTAAAAAGAATCTCACAGATTAAAAACACAGAGATGAAGGAGTGTGAGAGACATTGCCTCGGTCTTCCATGACAGAACAATGATTCCAGTCCAATGTAATGCCAACACGCACTTTAGGTGACTCAGCCCTGGTTGATGCAACATGTCCAGCACCGTTTTCAATACACTTTTAAACCAATTGTTTTCACTAAGAAAAACAAAGATTAACTACACATATAATTATTATAAATATTATTATTATTACTTACAAAATCTCGTTACCGTTTGCTGGACGGGTGGACGAATGGATCAACCCGACGTTTCATGTTTCTGTAAAACTATTTAAACAGCATCTTTCTCTGTTCTGGGCAAGAAAAGGGCATATTCCAAACGCTCTAAATATACATTCCTGCCTATTTTGAAGGAGTACAAAAATAAAAAAATATGCTGATTGAGAGCAAAACAAAATAGCAAATACTTGATTTTGGGTTCCACCTCAACTAACGTTAAGAACGAGGAAGGTGCCATTTTTCAGCACAAAACATACTTGAATTTCCCATTGGGATTAATAAAGTATCTATCTATCTATCTATCTATCTATCTTCAAATAGTGCTATGAGCATGAAAAATAGCAACATATTTCCAAAACGTACGTTTTCACTAAATCCGATATCTCGTGCAATACAGTTAGCGGAAATTAAATTCCCGTTACAGAAACATGTTCAACCCACGTAAATCTATAAAACATCCATTTTTAGCGCACGTGAAGATTTTAGTGCAAAACACTATTCCGTCATTGGCGGGCGCTAATTATATTTTCTATCTTTCGTTTCAACAGACAGCGGACGATAACTGTGCCGTTCCCTGTCAGGTCCGGATATTTCTAATATTACTTTTTAGACGGGCGGAGACTTCAACTAGGCGGTTCCTACATTAAACGCTTTGTCTTTAGCTTTTGGCTGTTCTCGGACGTTAACTGTGTAGTTCCCAATCAAGTCCGTATAACACTCTGTACGCGTTTCCACCGAGTGCTCAAGTTTTTTTCCTCTACTGTTCAAAGACATGCAGGTTAGGTGAATGGGCGACACTTACCTTACAGTGTGTTTTCACTGCGAAGCCTGTCTCTCTGTTCAGGGTTTGTTTCTGGTTTGTGCTGTATGCTAGCTGGGACAGACCCTCTGTCTGACTCACCTAACACACGTCTGGATTAAGCGGGTTAGAAAATACCATGAAAATTCACTCCAGTCAAATATTGTTCTTTGAAGATTCGAGGGGACTCAAAATCTGGAAACAGAATTGCCCTTTCACGTCCAGTTTTTGAGATATTAATGTTTAAAATAAAAATATGCATATTTTGGACAAAATAGTGTAACGCTGCGCAGTGACTGCCGACGATGACCCAATGGATTAACGCTCTTTTAATAGCTTGCTATTCTTAAAAAATGCTAACTTTAAGCCACGTAGTTTTCGGACGTTATCTGTGTAGTTCCCTGTCAGGTCCGGATAACAAGCGTATGACTTGCCGGATAGACATATCTATAGGTGTTCCTGACATTGTTGTGATGCCAACACGTACTTTTGGTGACTCATCAACATGTCCAGCACCGTTTTATAAACTAATTGTTTTAACTAAGAAAAAAGATCATTTCCACATGTAATTGTCAGTCAGTCATTGTCCTACCCGCTATATCCTAACACAGGTTCATTATAAATGTAATTATTACTTACGGAAAGCAGCCACTTGGTAGTTTTTTCCTTTGCCCTTCGAAGGTGTTTCACGGTGGAACGACAAACAGATGTCTCTGCATTGGAGGGAAGTCCTGATGGAATTTCTCCCCATGTTCTCGGGAAAAAAAATTGAAAAAAGAGACCTATGAAATAGTTTTTAAATACATTTTGCACTCAAACGCTTGACAGGGAGGAATGAGCTCTTCAACTAGTTTCTTATAGTTTGTATTGCTATTTTACCTCCAAGAAAACTGTGGCAAAGTTTCTTTTTCAACAAAGAAATGCTGCGTATTCTTTCACCGTTTGCTGGATGGATGCAAAGATGGATTAACACAACCTTGTCTGTTTCTGTAAAACAATTTCAAAAGCATCTTTCTCTGTTCTGGGCATTAAAAATAGCATCTTTAAAACGATCTAAATATAAATTCCTGGCTATTTTGAAAGATTAAGAAAAATGAGAGAACTATACGGATTGAAAGCAAAAATAAATGTAGCGAATACTTGATTCTAGGTTGTTTCCACCTCAACTAACGTTAAGAACGAGGAAGGTGCCATTTTTCAGCACAAAATATGCTTCAGATAGTAATATGAGCATGAAAATACCATTAAACAAAAACCTAAGTTTTTTTTAAAGCAACGTATTTTCAAAACGGACATTTTCACTAATTCGATATCCTTCGCGTCAACAGACACCAGACGATAACCGTGTAGCTCCCTGTCAGGTCAAGATAGTACTGTAGGCCTACTCGCTTTTTATGGTACTGTTTACAAACCTTAACTTGGTAGGTCCTAATCGAACGGGGCGTTAAACACTTTGTATTTACACTTAGTCTGTTCGCGGACGTTAGCTGTGTAGTTCCTTGTCAGGTCCGGAAAGCACTTGCGTTAGCCTTTACAAGTCTGGAGATCATAACTATGTGGTTCCTAATCAGAGCCGGGCCTTAAACGCTTTGTATTTACGCTACGATTGTTCTCGGACGTCGTCTGTGTCGTTCCCTATCAGGTCCGGAAAGCATTCATGTTAGCCTTTACAAGTTCGGATACTTTCATTTTGTGGTTCGTAATTAGAATCGGACGTTACGCGTTTTGTATTTACCCTTTGGCTTTTCGCGGACGTTAACTGTGCTGCTTCCAATGAGGTCCGCAAATGTTAATTGCCCATTGGCCATTGCCGGACATTAATTGTGCAGTTCTCAACGAGGGAATATAATATTGTGAACATTAAGACAAGTATTTTTCGTTTTATTTGTTTAACATTAAGTCTGCATCATCCGAAATGTTCGTAGGGATCAATTTGTACATAATGTTATCATTCGGAGCTTAGCACTTGAAAGGTGTTGCGCTGTACTAAAGGATCTTGTCACCTTGCTCACTGAATCCAAGCACAAGCGAGATACAAGTGTTTTGCGTGCTGTTTTAGGAGAAGAATTCGCAGCAGAGGTACTGTTTTCATTGTGATATCTGTTAATGCTTCTAAATATGGAATTACTATAAAGGAAGTGACCGTTGACGATTTGATAGACAGGCTTAGAGCATTTGAGGTAAAAGTTTCCATTTCCTCAGCATATTTGGCTGTAACAAATGTGCGGCACTTTCCACGGCTACGTGGCGTTCCGAAAGCGTCACCAGGAAGAGACATCAATCCTGTCATGACGCAGTTTCTGCCAAGTGAAGAGAAACTGCAGAGTTATTCATGCCTTCAGTCACTGTATTGAGGTCTTGACGTTTGCCCGTGACTCAGATGAAGACTTCTCATCATTAGCAAAAACTTTTGCATGAAATGTGTGCCACACATTGTAGTCAGATAAGGGATGGACGGGCAGATTGAAGAGTTCTCCTCCCACCCGTTTATTTGTCAGTCCACGTACTAATCTCCACTTTTAAGACTGTGCTGACAAGCAACTGTCTATCCTTCCATGCAACCTGTTTTGATTCAGTTGTGGATACTACTTTTTTGTTTATTTAATTCATTCAGTTTCAGACTCACACAATCTACTGTATGATTAAAGATTAACCTTGCTGCATCGATTTGAAGGCAGGGGCAGGATGCCAGTCCATCATACTCACCCACACATGGAACCCCTCATTCACTTGATATGCAGTCCTTTGGAAACTCCATAAAGCTGGTGATCATGCCAACTGATACGCATACACAGGGCCAGTTTATAATTGCCCATCAATGTAACCTGCATGTTGTTGAAGTCTGGATGTTGGTGGGGGTGTGTGTGTGTGGGTGGTGGATTGTTGGGCAGGGACACGCAAGGAAAAACCTACAAACATCCAAAAAAAAAAATTGGAATCAGGTACAGAACCAGGATGCTGAATGAGTGAGGTGCCCGCTGCAGATAATGTCCATTTCCTTAAACTGTAATTGTGTTTTATCTACACACTGAAAACAGTCCAGTCCTGCAGGACTTGGACCCAAGTCCTGCTGTTACTGCTTTTTCTGTTTGGATTGATTCAGTGTATTTCAGGAGCTCTCAGTCACACACTGGATATTTGTCCACAGGTGGATACTCAATGTTAACCTACAGGTTTGCCTCCAGATGTCTCTAGTGCTTAATAAGTTAAATGCTGTCCTCTGGAGGTGAACATCTTGGGGGTTCAAATCATTTCTGTCATTCATCGGCCATTCAAGGCCTACCCCTGATGTCCAATATGTCTTGATATGCTCCCCTCTGGCCCTCACAGCTGCTTAGTCTGCCAAGTGTTGCAATAATGTTCCAGGTCTTTTATAAATGACTCAACATCGCCCTCATGTGGACATTTTCTCTATTTTTCAGTCCTTCATATCTGTAGTAGTAAGGTCATTGTGCTTGACTTCCCATTGCAGTCCTTCAGAACATAACCCATTTAACCCAGCTTAGAGTGTTTGGGTGGCTGTGTCAGTAGCAATGGTCACAGGCCAGGATGGCCACTTCCTACACCCCAGTGGCTTTCAATTTCCACTCAACTCTGTGTTGTTCACCAAGTGGCCTTTCCTCTTTGCTGACCACTTGCTGTCCTCACGTAACCTGAAGGAAACCTATGAACTTGATTGCAACTTCTCCTGCTTGAGGTTTGCGGATAAAGTGACCTGCTGAATTCTCCTAAAATTGTATTTTGTTGAAGATGAACACTTGAGTTTGTGTGAGGTTAAGCTGGTCAGTCCCTATTCAAACAACAGGCAACATCTCTGAATGACCAGTCAACTCACCATAATTGGGTCCTTTTGACCAACTCGCATTCACATTGTAGATCAGGATATCTAACATTTTTACATGCATAGCAGCAAGAAGGCAGGTATTCTTACTTAGATCAGATTAGGATGACCAGTCTGCCCAGAGGTCTAATGTTAGAATAGCCTTTCCCTTTACTTGTATCCTGCTCACTGGTGTCAGGACAGGGTGACTGTTCCCCTTATGAAATGAATGAAAAGTCCCCTTCATATCTCAAGTCAGAATGACCAGTCCATTCAAGTGTCACAAGAATTTCCAGTCTGCCCACTTTCATCTCAGCTAAGAATTTCTGGGAACTTTATTTACAGGTTGGTCCATACACTTGTATCCAATCAGACTGACCAGCTAGCTCACTTTTATCAAGTCACACTGACCAGGACACTCTAACAGCAGAATGTCAAATCCTTTTATGTTGGTCCTATTCACCAGCATCAGAACAGGATGACCAGTCCCTTTCTAATGTCTCAGTTCAGAATTTCTAATTCCTTTACTTGAAGGCAACTCCACTTACTTGCATCAATTGACCAACATGCTCACTCCAGTCAGCTCAGGCAACTCCACTTACTTGCATCAATTGACCAACATGCTCGCTCCAGTCAGCTCAGGATGATCAATTCCCATCATGTCTCTGATCCAAATGAACACACAAGTGTTAAATAAGGGTGTCTAATTGTGACTGACGAGTCTTACTGAGTCAGCATGGTCAACTCCCATCTCAGATGGGGATGGCTGGTGCCCTCACTGGCATCAGGTCAAGCTTTTCATGATGTTAAGCCCCCATTTGACTACCACCCTTCTCTCAGCTGCAATTGAAGAAACCACCATTTTTTTTCAATCTAATGGTTTTATTTTAGGAATACAATGGAGTCCAGAGGTCAGTCCTTACAGCGATCACTGGGCACTTTGTGATTTTCCTCGTTGTAGTCAGACCGTGCAAAGCACATGGCTGCCTGACGGTCACACTCACAGATGAACGCCTCACAGGGATTGTTCCGATCTGCACAGTAACAGAACAAGAGAAAACACTGAGTGGTCATCCCACCTTACAGACCCTCTGCACAGTGGAGAGCCTGACAAGTGGGGGTGCTACTTACCATTACAGGTGATGACTCCCTCAGAGCAGGAGTATGAGTAGATCTCAGTGTAAGGGTTATCAAAAATTGGCCAGCAGTCCTTGTGTTGCATCGCTTCACTGTAGCAATGGTCATGGACTTGACAGCACCTACAATGCCAACAATACTCTTGAGAGGGCACTCATGTGGGGGACAGCAGGAAAGAGGCAGGCCATCTTACCTGTCAAGGTCATCAACAGGGGTCCCAGAACCTCCATATCCACAGTAGCACCCATACCGGTTATACTCGAAGAGTGGCCAGCTACTAGGCAGGACACAGATAATCATGTTCCGAAACTGCCAGAGGGCACTGGGTATAAATCTGGCACCTACCACTCCTGTTGACACAACCAGCACAGTTTGTGAGCATTTATCTTTAGTGAAGTCTCATACCATACAAGGCAAAAAAGCAGAACACCCTCGGTAATGTACGGAGTCCTTTGTCTGGCCAGTCCCACCTACTATCACCTCTTGTGGTCTGTTTCCCCAAGTCCTGTCTCCAAAATTGTAACCAAATGACCCAGGCACCTCTCCCCAATTGCAACCATCCATGTATCCAAATCCTCTAACTGAGCCACCCAAAAGGCACCTGCCAGTTTTTCCCAAAGCACCCCAGTCTCCTGAGACTTTTGCTCACCAAGGCAGAGCAGAATGAATGGCACAGTGACCACACGCATAGTGAAGATCTCGTAGTCTCCTAATATCCAGCAGCCCTGCAAATGTTGCTGTTGCAGTATTTATTCCTTGGGTGGCGGCCTGACCCCACCCTCCATGCCACACCCTGCCCTTCAAGTACTGCTCCACCTTCCCCTCCGCACCTCACCCCTGGGAAAAACTAAGATGGCACACAGGCAGAGTGCCTTAGAGTCTTTATTCAGTTTGCTGGCAGGTCATTTACAATGTTCAGAGGTGTCCAGGCTTTTGTACTCTAGGTTGTAATCGACCTTGGAGAAGCACATGACAGCCTGGCGGTCACACTCGCAGATGTGCTTTTCACACGAGTCATTATTCTCAGCTGGAAAACATAAAAATAAAGGAGTCAAGGAGAGATAAACAAGCAGTCAAATAGAGACACGTAGCAGGGCCACATGGTACGTTAATGAAACTGTGGTGCCCCAATATCGGAGAAAACAACGACCAGCAGAACCAGAAACTCAAATGATCAATATCCTGAGCTTGATTACTGGACAGCCAATAGAGTCCAGTACCAAGACTCCCACTAGTGCAAGTGATGTTGGTGCTAGAGCAAGTGTATGTACGTGTAGACCTCCGTGTAAGGATTGTCAAAAAAAGGGAAGAACTCTGGGACTTTCTTGAAGGCAGAATAGCAGTTGTCATGGACCTTGCAGAACCAGGAAAATGAAAATAATCAGGGTAAGTGGGGTAGTGGAGAAGCAAAGGAAAGTGGTACAGACCAGATCCGAGGAGATTAAGCGTCAAGATCATTCACTGGCTTCCCTGATCCTCCAAGTCCACAGTTGCAACAATAGTTGTTGTAGTCATGCAGTGGTTCACAGCCCGGGATGGCACACTTGATCATGTTCTTAAACTGCCAGAGCACCTGGTTTTGTCAGCTGATGTCACAGCAACTATAGAGAAATAAAGAATGAAGTCAGCGTCTCTGAGACTTACAAACAACAAAGTAAGTGAGGAATCCCAAAATGTGAGGTACAGTACATTCCATGAAACAATCCTCAAAAGTGCAGTGCTCAGTTACTTAACTAGAAGTACAAAAAATGTCAAAACTGGGACATGCAAGTGCTGATAAAATGGATTCCTTATTCCCTTTTGGGGGAATCGATCCTAAAATACACATATGAATGAGCCTCTGAAATGTAAAGTCTAGATAATTGACCCTTTAACAGAAAAAGAGAGTTTCCAAATACAAAATATAGCAAATATCTGGAAAAAGTCAAAAACAAAACTGAAATTGTTTCATCTACAATGCACAAAAACGTGGGTTACCCCAAATATTAAAATTAATGGTTCTCCAAAATGCAGGTCCCATGACACAACTACAGAAATGGAAAGTATGCCCACACATCAAAGTGAGTGGTTACTGAAATATAAGGGTCACCCACAAAATTTTAAAAAGGCATCTCAAGACCCCATGTTTGGGATATATTTACAAAAACTGAAATGAATGAACTCGGTCCTGTCATTCATGTAGATGTTACTTTGACACATACCACGTAACAAAAAATGTGCTGGAAAAACAAGTCCAATCTTGCAACTTACCTGACTTAAAGGATCTTTTATTAACGTCTGGGTACCAGGGGGCATCTTCAGAGGTATTGTGGGATCCATGTTCAATAAGTCAGAGCTGTTTTGGTGGCACAAGGCAGACCTACGCAATATTAGGTAGATGGTTTTTAATGCGGGCGGCACGGTGGCGCAGTGGTAGTACTGCTGCTTCTCAGTAAGGAGACCTGGGTGCTCCCTGTGTCTGCATGGGTTTCCTCCCACAGTCCAAAGACATGCAGGTTAGGTGCATTGGCGATCCTAAATTGTCCCTAGTGTGTGCAAGGTGTGTGTATGTGTGTGTGTGTGTGTGCCCTGTGGTGGGCTGGCACCCTGCCCGGGATTTGTTCCTGCCTTGCGCCCTGTGTTGGCTGGGATTGGGTCCAGCAGACCCCCGTGACCCTGTGTTAGGATATAGCGGGTTGGATAATGGATGGATGGATGGTTTTTAATGCTGTGACGGATTGGTGCATGTTGTAATTCAATTGAATTAAGTGGATTTAAGAACTTTAGTTATAATTTATTTTAATATATTTGCTATTTTTAATATATTGTTATAAATAGAAAAACTGGACACAAAAATGAACATAGTGGGTGGTACAGTGGATAACGCTTCTGCCTCAGAGATCCAGCATCCTGGATTCAAATCGCAACCCCAGTTGTTGTCGCACGGAGTTTGTATGTTCTTGCATGCCTGTGTGGGCTTTCCTACACACTAAATCAACTGGCGATTCTAAATTTGGACCCTATGT
This sequence comes from Erpetoichthys calabaricus, assembly GCF_900747795.2. NCBI lineage: Eukaryota > Metazoa > Chordata > Cladistia > Polypteriformes > Polypteridae > Erpetoichthys > Erpetoichthys calabaricus. Next base: position 16,889,423 of record NC_041411.2, on the reverse strand, counting down.
TGCAGTGAGTGTGAGTGTGTGGTGTATGTACGAGGGTGTCCCACCTCTACAGCTGTTTCCTGCTTTGTGCTGCAGGCATAAACTCCACCTGACAGTGAATTTGATTAAGCAGGTTTGTTATGCATTTCAATAAAATAGTAATTAGCTGATAACAATTATTTACTTTTAAAAAGACTGCCATTTCACCGTTTACATGGACTTTACTGGCTCTCCCCAGGATCACTTCAGGTTAATTGACAACTCCAAATGGACAAGCATCCTGCCCGGGTTTGTTTTCTCTTTTGCAGCTTCTACTTTTGGGCTCCTTTGCACTGAACAAAGCAATGTTAATGGATGGATGAATATTTGGAATCACTAAGATAACATAACAAATAGATGTGAGCATCACTTAAATGCATGAGTGTGAGAAAGCTGTGAGAAAAGGCACAAGCCACAAAGTTTCTAAGTCTAAAGGCCGTGGGGCAAGTGAATGTGGCCCAGGTGCGGTTAGTGGTCTGGCTGCATGACTGACTGGGCAGCCAACTTCCTCTGCAGAGATGTGTCACTCTGAGTAAACCGTTACCCCCATAAATCTGCACTCACCACAAATCCACACTGGTTTCACCAGGCGGTTTTCCCCAGCTTGCTTCAAGTTGACTTTAGATCGTCACATTGAGGCCCATTTTCCGCTGCTGGCAGGCACAACCTGAGCTCTGAACATCTCGTGCTTCACTCCAAACAATCGACCCAAATGCTCCACGATGTCTTCTCGCATCTACAGAAGCCAAACTACAAGTCAAGATCTTCTTCATTCACATCCTAGTCACCTGCCACTTCTAGACTCCCAGCACATGTTCCAGCTCCTGTTAGCCCAACTATCTGAGTGGCAATCAAGCAGGACCTCTTGGTAGAGCCAAAAGCAGGGAGTTCCAAAGCCTCTAAACCAAGGACACCCAAATTCCCTGATAGAAACAAAAAGGCTGCTAACCCTCCTTGTGCTGCCTCAGAAATGTGTAATGTAAAACCTGATTAATGGAGTCAATGGACAGCATGGTAAAGATCAATGACTCAGATTAACTAATACTGACAGAAAAGACAAAACTTCTGTTTTAATGTCTTCAACCAGCTGAGGGTTTTAGGAATGTGGGCTTATTTAAACATTTTAGGAACAGCAAATGCCAGAAATGCTTAGGAATGTTAGAGTATGTCACATAATAAAATAACAACTAACCATCTTTTGTAAGGGAGAGTGATTCACTCCATTTGTATGATGTCTAAATTGTGGGTCAGTGGTCTTGTCCTTGTGCTGCTGTGATATACCCCAGTCTCCATAAGTATAAATTGGATCAAACAAAACAATACCATATTATAAAGAGTTAAATAAATGGGTCAAACAGTGTGCAGCACCATGGGTAGAGCTGCCAACTCATGACCTGCTGATGTCTATTTGGCTTTTGCAGGTGCGCCCTGTGTCTTTGTGGGATTTCTCTTCACATGAAGGATTCCAAAATGAATTTACATCGGTGAGCGGGCAGTGCAAAGGATTTGTTCCCTCCAGTGTCCTGAATTAGATTAAAGTAATATAACCATCTCTAAACTGCTTAGATTTCTATTTGTGTTCTGTTCTTCTTCAGTGTTATCTCACCTGCACATATTCTGTAGTTATTGACTCTCTGTTCGACAGCCCATTACAAGGGTGCAAACATAATGAACGTTTGAAAGCCATACAGATATAGAATGCTGGCCAGAACTCCAAGCAGCCTTGGTGGGCTAACGGGGAGTGTAGAAATGGTAAAACTCGGAGCAGCTGGCCTTTTGGATCAAGGCCAGCTGGGGACATGCCAGTCTCCTGATGATTTGTTGAACCCCAAGCCGAGTTTCTCCCAGTGTCTGTGTACTTTTCCAGCGGCCCTTCTGGGAGAGGAGCACCTGGCCGACCTTGACTGGGATGAATGGGCTGAGGGGAGCGGGACATTAGACTCTGCAATTTTTTCCGACATGGTTGTTTGTCCTTGTGTTTAATGTATGACTCCATTTGTTGTACTATTGGCATACTGGTGCTTAACAATAACATCCATCCATCCATTTTCCAACCCGCTGAATCCGAACACAGGGTCACGGGGGTCTGCTGGAGCCAATCCCAGCCAACACAGGGCACAAGGCAGGGACCAATCCCGGGCAGGGTGCCAACCCACCGCAGGATACACACAAACACACCCACACACCAAGCACACACTAGGGCCAATTTAGAATCGCCAATCCACCTAACCTGCATGTCTTTGGAATGTGGGAGGAAACCGGAGTGCCCGGAGGAAACCCACGCAGACACGGGGAGAACATGCAAACTCCACGCAGGGAGGACCCGGGAATCGAACCCAGGTCCCCAGATCTCCCAACTGCAAGGCAGCAGCGCTACCCACTGCGCCACTGTGCCGCCCTAACAATAACATATAAATGGCAAATTACTTGACTAAAATGAAGCCAGGAGAAAAAAGAGAGAAGCCTTTTGGAAAAGCAAACCCGGGTATAATTGTAAATCATTGCATTATATAGCACTTTTCAAACGGAGTCAGGTGCAGGGAGTTAGCACCTGCCTCTGCAGAATGGGGTGCCAGTCTACTGTACGTGCCCAAGCCGATTAACATCCAGACCACTATGAGAATTTGGAGAGAAATCCTCACCATGCTGCCCGTCTTTACAGGTTATTAATTATTAATTCAGATGGCGAGACAAGTGAGAACTTAAAGCCACAGGCCAAAACAATTTTGCACATTTAAAACTGCATTTTAAAACTGACAAAGGAAAGCTTGCATCCAGCTAATCCAAATTAAAGTGTTGCATTTTGCAACTACTGTCTGTCAGCAGAAGCCTTATGGGTTCACAATGGATGAGAACTGCCTGCATTCTGTAACCCTTGGGGCGTTTGGCCAAAATGAAGGGAAGAGTACTAAGTGAGCCCTGCGAATCTGAAAAGGAACATTTAGCAGCAGAACTTACACAAAGGATAGAGAAATAAAAGGGAGAATACACTCCATTGTTCAGAAGAGCAGATAAGCAAAACCTGGCTAACCTCTTTGAACTTGATTTCTCAGATGGGGTGGTTTGCCCACATTTCCACTTTCATTCTCTCCACCTCACCCTTATGGCCTTGGCTTCGGCTTCTTCTTCACAACAATGGCACTTTGCAGCGTCTAGTGGCCCATAAGGTCGGGTGTTTCATGCACCCTGTCTTTTCAAATGGACTACACAGTGTTGTCTGCTCAGACCCAGGCAAAGTGCCCTCCGGTCTCCTCCAAGGGCTCTATTGCATGCACGTCTCTTCCAAGGACAGGCCCAGCACTTGCAGTCTTTTGCCAGCTTTCCAAGATGCTCCACTCACTTGTCTACTGCCTTCTAGTGGCTTGGGGAATATTACAAGCTTCTTTCATGGTACATTTGTCTCCCTCAGTATGTTTGGCACAAATCCCCTACTCCCCATAATAGTCTACCACTCCTAAGTAGTGTATATACAGGACAGTGTGGCATAATGGTTAAGATTTTGGATTTCAAACCTTGAGGTTGTGGGTTCAAATATTGCTACTGAAGTTGTTTAACCATGAGGAAGTCCATGAGGAAAACAAATTAAGAGTCCTGACATGTGGCATTACAAACAGATGGCCGAGTATGAAGGTGGAAGACAGGAAACAAAAACACTGCAGAATTTTACAATAATTTATTAGGAATTTTAAAATGAAATCTCAGGGACAAAACAATCAGTTGTTACAGTTTTGCTGATGACAATTGTCAGATTGTAAAACAGTTCACTGTTTTTTTCTCTTTAAAAAATACAAAAAAAAACAGTTCCATAAAACAAAAACAAAAACAAAACAAAAAAGTGATCAAACTGCTCAGCTGTGCCTCTTCAGTCCTTCCTCCACTAGTCAGTCAGTCTCCTTGAGTGGACTGACTCGGAATGCCTGTGGGCCAGATGTGCTCTGTGCCTACAGTGGCCACACCCACAAAGACTAGCCCCGCCTACTGCACTGTTCACTATTCCCCTCTCCTCCTCGGCAGTTTTACAGACAGCAAATGGCGACTTGTTGCATAATTTTGCCAACAGGAAGTAAAACGTACAGCTTTTTTTTTTTTTTTTTTTTTTTTTTAAATAAAATGCTTTCCTGAATGCCATTTTTATTTAAAGTTAAAATAATTTATTGCTTTTGTTAAATAACTACAGTACTGGTGTCTCTAGTAGTCATCTCAGCTTCACCCCCTCACTGTCTGTCAGGTCAAGAAAGACTGTTAGATACACAGCATGCTTGCATTTCCCTGCACAGAGTCCTTAATGAAGAATGAACAGGGCCATGCATCAGAACTAACTACCTAATAGGCTCCTTCCTTGAAGGGGTGTAAGATGACCTGGGTTTTCATTATTATTTAAAAGACTATACCATGAAAAGCCAAGTGCCCATCTAACTCAGTGGCCCCATCCCAATTTTTGGAGACATCTAGGCTGGCCACTGAATCAGAAAACCCACCCATAATTTATACACTGTCATATCTGCGATAAGAGCATATACAGTACAACAACCCACCCCCCTGCCCCACCAGATTCAAAAGAATCAACAGTGTTTTCAGAGATAATCATGAGATTTCTCTGGCTTAAAATGCCAAAGTGAAAGAGCTGAGCAAAGACAAAAGCCATATCCCCCAAACTACAAGAGGCGTTCTGTGTCCACACCTCAGCTATTTCACATCATCTTGGCCAATGAGTTTAATGAATGACTGGTAAGGATGACTGCTGCTATCTCCCAACTTCAGTTTGTCCTTCATTTGATCAGTTTTTTTTCCTCCCCATTAAAACACACAGTAACTTTGAATGAAAAAAAGAAAAAAAGAAAAACGACTGGCATTTTGCTTATTAAGGTGATCTAGTTAAGCTTAGCGATTGTGCAGGCTTGACCCTGTGCAACAGGCTCTGCTTCCTGGGCCACAAACCAAAGCTAGGCTAGGATGCAGGCTCTAAGCCCCTGCCTGCTCAGAGGGCTTCAGCTGAAGTACTGGGCCTCAAGCCTACTATAGGCTTACATCGTCCATCATACGCAAGCTCATGCGGGTCTGTAAAGTGCACAAACTTCAATTCCTAATGTAGGCCTCCACTGTTCATATCACAGCCTTACTGTGAGTGTTAATTGTGCACAAAACTTTCATATTAATTTCAGCACTAATAACCCGCTGGACTGCAAGCCTACTGCTAACCTTAGTCTTGCTGTCCAACCAGAAGCCTAATGTATTAGGCTCAAAGTATTGTACAGTTTTCCATTATTCTCCAATCTGCTGAAGCCATCCAAGCATGCATGGACAACCGGTTCACTGCAGGTCTTCAATCTGTGTGAGACATCAGAAAGCTCCTGTAGCATTCTGATCATTAGCAAACTGGAAGCCTGCAATAGATCTCAGCAAAAAAAAAAAAAAAAAAAAGGAAAACAATAAATAATAAAAAAAACAAAACAAAAACAACAACCATGGACACTAGCTGTTGAGCCCACTGTGCTCTATAAGACCTCCAAGCTATCCTGAGATCTTTTAATGAATTAATTAACCTTCAACACACTACAAGCCTATTGTAGGTTTTTGATGTGTGGTAGATCCTCCAAGACTGAAGGTTCCAATTTCATAATGGATCCTAATGCCCTACAAACAAAAAAAATCATCAGTCTCTTGCCATGAACCATAGCTACCAGTATAGTCCCACCCCAGCCAGCCACTCCCTAAAGATTCAGCAAGCCACAATGCTCCAGCTTTATAGCAGGTCTCATTCGCTGCTAACCCCAAAGATTATAACAGGCCACATTCTGCTGCTAGGCTCCAAGATCATAGTAAACTGCAGTTCAGTAGGAGGCCACATCATCCGGGCTAGGCCAAGTCCAAAGTAGGAAATAATTTCAAGATGGACAGCAACTCAAGAGTAAGCAGCAGCCTGCTGCCAGGCTCAATATCTTAAGGTACCTCTCAGTCCTCTGCTAGCTCTAAGGTTACTGTAGGCTTTAATCCTCAATAGGCTCAAACTCAGAGCAGGCCAAAATCCCAAATGTTGGCCCCCAAAGTTGACAATTTGCTGTTGGGCTTCAAGTTCGTGGTAGGCCTCAAGGTTACTATAAGCATAAATTCAACATCAGGCTACAAAGTCCCAATATCCTGCAGGCCTTGATACTCTATCAGGGCCAATGCCACTTTTTAGTCTTGCATCCCACAGTGCTCATCAAACTTATTTGAGAAACTGGACTGCAGCATTAGGCCACAAGCATTGGCCCGCTCAACACCACACAACATTTTTGGCCCTTCTGAGTCCTCAAGCCTGCACTCAGCCAAAAGCTTGCTGTAGGCCTTCAGCCTGCTGTAGACCCCCAGCTTCCACTAGGCACCAAGTCTACTGAAGGTGCCAAGCCTGCCCACAAGTCTCACACTAGCACGCTCGGCCACTTCTTTGCAGCCAGCCGATACAAATTCAGTATGTATTATTTACAATATTTTACAGAAAAAATGTTTAAACCAATTCTGGAAAAATACTTTCTTGATTATCATAGTGTTTTTAAAACTACCAAAATATACATTTTTGTTCAACAGTGATGTTTTGATATTTGACTTTAAAAATTTTAAAATCTGACATTTACAAAAGAAAACAAAATCCAAATAACCTTTTTAAGCAAATCTTTTTTCTTTTCATTTTTTTTCCTTTTTTGCTCCCTCTGTCTCATGAACCAAGATATTTTTTAGTTTCGGCTGTTGAAATAAAATAATTAACAACTCCGGGAGGGGAAAAAAAAAAAAAAACAAAAAAAAAAAAACAAAACAAATGAAGATTCTCAGTAGACTCTAAACACAAAAATATAGGAAAAAAATCTGAAATTTGCTTGTTTCTAAAGGCGGCGCTACAATAAAAGGCTGAAGGGAAAAATGAACAAACGAACAAGGTACAACAAGGGAAGGCAGCGTAAAAACTAGGAGCTAAAGAAATAAATACAAGTCGAAGAAATAAACACAGCGTTAGTACACGAACAGAGCGATCTTCAGGTCGGTGGGTTTCATCTTGAAAGCTGGGGCCAGTTAAAAGAATGCAGCAAATTAAAAAAAATGCCTTGGTCTGCAGCAATTGAACCCCATCTTCTCACCAGCTGACAAGAAGCCTGAGAAAAAAGAAACACAACTGCTTTACAAAAGAACAAGAGTGCACCCAAATACTGCTTCACAATGTTGTTCCCCGTGTCCAGTTATTAGCCCTATGCCTATGCTTAGTTTCTCAGTGTGCCCTATGTAGTGCAACTTTATATTAGCACAGAATATGTCTTCTTGTCATTTCAAGATTAGAGCTGCACCACAATGGGCCAGCCATGCCAGGACTTTTTTTTTGTTACAAACACATGTAATTCATTTTACTTTTTTCTGAATGTTAGTAATTTTTATTTTATGTCATGCAGTAAAAAAAAAAAAAAAATTAGCAACGCCTGGGATGCAGGAAAGGAACCTTAAGCTTCTGTTGTATGCTATCATTTTTCTCGATTTACAATTGGTGCTGGCTTTTTGTGGTGTGTGACACTGGCATGATAACACTTTAAAAGAAGCAAAGTTCAAACATCACGGCCAACTCACAAAGAATAAATAAATAAAATTTTGTTAAGGAACTTACAGCCTTATATCTCATTTTGGCTTTCTGACTTTGTTTCTCAGTTTGAGTTTTGACCTAATGAAAAGATCAGGTGGACTTCACATACAACAGACCACAGCTGGTTTTTTGATCATTCCTTTGCTAAGTTTCTTTAAGTAAACCTTCTCTAATTTTCACTTGAATTTAAAAATAAATTATTTGTCTGACTGAATAACTTCCTCTGTTAGATTCAAACTCAACAATTAGGATTTGCTCATTTACACTTTCATAGGACAACCCATTAATTTCTAGAGACAGTGATGCTTGCACATAACAGTACCAGGCTGTGGTAGAGTTAACACAGACATGATCCTGGAAGTTGTATAAAAGGCTCATGACCGCTGATATTGAAAGCGGCTAATCTGCCGTGACTTTTACTGTTCCATAACCTTTTCTCCTTGGCACAGAGGGCAACTAGTTATAACAGAGCACCTCGCTTCATCTCTGCAAACTATCCATCCATCCATTTTCCAACCCGCTGAATCCGAACACAGGGTCACGGGATCTCTGCAAACTATGGTTCTCAAAATACAGCTTGAAAATGCAATGATGCAAATCAATTCACCTATTGCCTTTTGTTACGTCATGTAGTAAAAGAACTTGGTAACGCAAGGAAATCATGAATGGAGTCTTATGCAAGTCCTTGCTGTGCTGTAATCCTGGTATGCATCCATGACTGCTGTACCTACCACATGGGTTGGACAGGTTTCAATAGCTGAAAGATTTAAAATTTGCCCATCAACACATAACTCTATTGTTATGTTGTGTTCACATACTCCGGGGTATTTTGTGAGTTGCCTCTTGTGATATCTCACCTTCTCAATAAAATTCACCATTACCGTTTATTTTCTATTTGTGCCATGCAAAAAGTAAAAAGCTCAAATTTGTTTGAAAATTAAAAAAAAAAAAATTAAATATAATAATAATAATAATAATTCTTCACATTTATATTGCCCTTTTCTCATTACTCAAAGTGCTTTTACATAGTGAGAGGGGAGCCACTTTAATCACCACTGCCAGTGTGTAGCATCCACCAGAAATGATTTGATGGCAGCCATTTTGTGCCAGTATGCCCACTACACAAGAAGTGATGAGAAACAGTTTACCAATTAGAGACAGGGGATTATTAGGGGGCTAGAATGACTAAGCCATGGTGGGAAATTTAGCCTGGAGATCAAGGTACACCCTACTCTTTACAAAGGATGCTATTTGATTTTTTTTTTGACCACAAAGAGTCAGGACCTCGATTTTTGGTCTCAACCAAAGGACAGAGCCATATTTATGGCAGACCACAGGGAAAGTGCCCCCTACTGGCCTTACCAACACCTCTTCCAGCAGCAACGCAAGCTTTTCCTAGAAGGTCTCCCATCAAAGTACTGGCTGGACCTGTACATGCTTAGCTTCAGATGGATGACCTGTTCTGAAGTGTATTTGGTATGGCTGCTGGTAGGTATCGCATCATTTCAACTTCAAAAATGCCATTTGTGGCTCAACTATTTTTAATTTTATTTTATTGAAAAAGGGAGAGATAAACATTGCGGTCAAAACTTAGCTAATTCAGGCTGCATTGATTTCTAAGAATTGTCCAATACTGAGCTACAACTTCAAAGTCTGTTTATGTGAAATTTCCCACCAGGAAGTTTGTATTTCTTGTCTGTCCCATAGTATGTGAATGCAGCATTAAATACCCTGATTAGCTTTCATCCTTCCCATCAGCAGAAACATTGCTGTACTTTACTCTCAACTTACACTGACTGTAAAATGGTCTAATTACACAATGGAACCCTTCACAATAAAAATGAGAACACTCAGTTGTCAGCAGCATTCAGTGACTGCAACAAAATAAGTGAACTCCCTCAGTTTGGCATGACTTTATTATAAGACCAAAACTGAAACAATTATTTACACAGATTTGTCTGTGACTTTTTTTTACCAAGTCAAGTCTGAGTCAGACCCCTCAAAATTTTGCGTATAAATTTCCTGGCACCGTCTGACAAAATATAAATTAGCAGTAACAAATTATACAACTAGCCACTCACTACAAGTGATCTGATGATTCCACCTTTTTTCACAAATACATTGTCTAGTAACATGTGGGTAGTATAACTACAGTTCTGCAATATCAAAAAAGATAAAAAAAACCAGTATTGACATTTTAGAGAAAACTAAAATGACCTATTTCTTTTGAAAACAGCATCTGATAAATCAGGATGATAATCTAAGAGGGCCGCAGTTTTCCACTACAAAGTTAAGTCTTTGGGTTGTTTAATTTGATTTTTCATGTGAGCGGCAGTTGTGGTAAAAAGCTGCCAAACTAAGTAAACATGTGAGTAAAACACAATGTGGCAAAGCAATAGGGTTAAGATACAAATTTCTAGCAAATGAAAGGCTTTTGTGCTATAGACAGAAATGACCCCCACATATGGAGAGGGTCCGGAGTTGATTTGATTTTATCCATTTTGCGCCAACTTACCTGGCTCAGTTTGCACCTGCCGTTCCCCCCCTCAATGATAGCCATTTGTAAAGGCTGTGGCAATTAGAGGACCCTAGAAAAAATAAATTAACAAATGAAAAATGACTAAAAGACCCATGCTGATGTAGATTCCACTAAATAATGCATTCATTTTACAAAACTTTTAAACTCCTCAATCTGTCATCAAACAAATGAAAACATTTCTGTATTGCCAGGTTTTACAATGAACACCATCTCAAGGCACTTTATTGGTCTAATAAATTTGTTTTTGCATTTCAAAAATGTGAACACTGACATTTAAGGTGAGTTGCTCAAGGTCACAAATAGTCAGTGATAAAAAATGAATCACAATCTAGTGATTTATAGCCCAGAGGTCCACATTCTTGGGCTTATTGCTAACATGACATACATTTTTGGCTTAATTTTTATTCTCTCACTGGTTAAGATTCTGAACCCATCAATGATCCTTCAACACTGCAAACAGCTCAATCCACAATTTTAATGCAAGACAGTGTTTATCATAAAGTATACATTTTAATACAACACTTGGAAAGAAAAATGATTGAAAAGTGAAGCCACTGAAATCTAACATCCTCAGAAAGGAGACACCTATATTACTAGACACGCCTGACAAAGTAAATAATGAGAGCACTACAAAACCTAACCAGCAGAATTACAAAACAGCTTTAACACTAGAATTACCAGAGCCTACGAAAAAACTCGTAGATCCGTCCCACCTTAAATCGCTTCTTAAATTCGTTCGAACCTCTCTGGCATCGTCTTTTGTCTTCTAAATGTGCAGATAAAGACAAGCTGTAAGCAGCCGGCTATTCCATCCCCCCAACGACTTAGAACGTGCACGAACTTCTCCCAGCTCATGCCTTGATTGATTATTTGGGAGTGAAGTGGAGTTTTATAGTGGAAATAATAGACTGTTATTTCGAACACACGCATTTCATGTGTGTTCCGTTTCTACAGTAATCTGTGTAAACACATTTTTAAAACAGAAACGTTTTTCATATTCTAGTAGTAAATGACAAAATGTAGGCATAAACTATATAATGTATGAATCCTGAAGTCCAAATATCAAAGAAACACTTTCACAAAAGGTACAAATATAACAGAACAAGTGCGCTTTTATTCAGAAATATAATTGCAGAAAAAAAGCTGCCTTAGTGTGCGACATTGACACTCATTTACTATAACTGCCACCATGGCGCAACAGTATCAGTTGCTGACTGGGAATCAAAAAGTCACGAGTTCGATCCTGAACGATTCCCTTTTGAGAAGTGAACTGCTCTTATTTTTACTATTTTAGAATAAAAAGATATATTTGATTTCAGTTTGTAACAACCAGTGTAATTTATGATATTTGTAAAGGTTAGCTTTGTTTTTGGTTTTTTTTTATTTACTTTTCATTCTCTCAGTCGCGTTCAGGATCGTTCCCTACCCCATCTGACACTGCTGTTTTCACATAAAGACGCGCTATAGCTCTGCAATGTATCACGATACATACGACTGCGTGTTTTTTTTTCCCCCAATCTTGCCAGTCCCCACATGTTGCTGTTTCTTTTGTACTCCAGGACATGCAGAGGAAAGCATAGTAAAAAGCAGTAACTTCAGCGTTATATGCAATCATCAGACACTCCCCATCTGACACTGCTGTTTTCACATAAAGACGCACTATAGCTCACCCAAGGAGCGTCTTTCTACATTTACGACGTGTACTTGTTACAGTGTACACACCTCTCTGTGCTATGGTTCCTTTTACACTGAACAAGCACCTGTAATTTGCAGCTCTATTCATTATCTCAAAACACCACGCATATTCACAGTAATTCCCAGTTATGTCCACCACTCACACCCACGCCCACAACCATACAGAACTGATTCCACATCAGAGAATTTCCAGTTCCAGCATAAATTCATACCCGATCTGACGCTGTTCGTTTTCAAATAATATTGCATTTAGTGCAATGATGTTTTCACATATATTGTCTTTCTTTCAGCTGTGTAACAGAAACCACAGCATAGAGAGAAGTGTGTACATTGTAACAGGTACACACGTTGTAAATGTATTTGTAAATGTAATTTTCAGGACACACTGGCAATAGATTCCATGTAGCCTTTACAGTTCCATCTGACATAAATCACATGCCAGCCCCTTTAGACTTATTTAGATTTGTATTACCTTATGAAAAGGACAATTTGATCCAGATCACACATCTGTTCCATTTATAGGGTAAATACAACTTTTATCTCTCTCACTCGCTCTGTCTTTAAGTGCTAAATTCAGAACTGACCCCAAGGCTATGCCCAAATCCAGTGCTGGGAGCAGGACTTGCAGCGCTGATGTAACTGCTGACACCAGACTCTTGATTGGCCGCTCCATAAAGGTCAGCCATCGGGCCCGGGCTACTGGTTCCAAGAAAACCCCCTGTGCGTGTTGGAGTTGAACCTGAAAAAAAAGAGGAAGAAGAAATGGAGTAAAAGGAATGAACAGGGTCTTCCAAACATTCAATGAATTGCACATTTTAGGCATGCTCGCTTGACACAGAAAATGCCACTGTACTACCCAGTCCTGCCTGTCCTTCTGGTTCTACAGAAGAAAACAGGTCCAAGGGCACAGAGGGAGTCATCATCAATACCGTTATATGGCTTCCCCATAAACTAACAAACAGGTGTAACATATTACTGGTATTAAGAAGCACCCCAGTTTCTCATGCTATAGTTTAAAATCGAAAAAGATATTAATGGAAACTCATTTTGGTGCCCTGAACTTGGGGTACTAACAGGGAAACAGCCAGGCAGTAAATAGTTCTCTTTCCGAACAACGCTACCATTACCTGTTCCTCGCACCACTGCTGCTGCTGCTGCTGCTGCCGCCATGGGGCCGTATGCTGTCAGGGGTATGGCTGAAACACAACGAAAACAGGCGCTGTTCATTTCCATGCCAGTGAGCAACGCTGCAGGCGAGAACATCGCGTCTATTACTGATCGTTCCTGGTTTAACAGGACCTGTATTTAAAACTGCATGCAGACAATCAAGAAAACATCGACTCTCAACCCCCCTTCTCCCCCAAACCCCCACTCCGACTAACAGCTGAGAAAACAAAAATTCTGCTTATGCAGCCTCAATTGCAACACATGAAACAAAATTTGCTATTTGTTTTCCCTTTATGTTAACATTTATATCATCCATGGGACATCTTTAAAAAAAAAAATCATACCAACATTCACCTGTGAAAATAAAACAATCCCTGCAAACAATGTCAGGGCAGGCTCCCTGCAAATGCAGTTGTTCACATCCAGGCTAAACCAGAATGCTTGAGGAACCCCAACAGGAGCACGGCACAGCATCTGGCTGGCATATAGTTAATGAGTATAACTTCATCCCACAGCACTACCCCCTCAGCAACATCACCCTCACACCCAGCCCCACCCACATCATACCCATAACACCTTCAAAAACACTGAGAAGAAGCATGCTGCTTGTAAATTTCAGGAAGTTCAACTGACCTGCCATCTCAGGGGGGTGGGGTGAAGTCAGAAGGGGGGTCCTCTCTAATTGGAATTCTAGAATAGAAATTTAGAGAATCTTATAAAAATGTAGGAAAGATTCCAGAGAGACAGAAACGTGGGGAAATCAAGCTAAGGGGCAGCACCTAGCTCCAGCACCAGGAATTGAGGACCATTACTATCAACACCTCAAAAAATGGTGGCAGCGGCGGGAATTGTGGACAAACATGAAGGGCTGTAAGGTTGAGTATGAGCTCCAGTGCAAGGGTGTCTTTGCCATTGTACACTCATTTGCCTATAAGTGTAGCTCATGGTTAGTAGGTCTGTGTACATGGAACTTTGATAAACTGTAGCTCTCATGGGTATAGGCCAGGACCCATTAAACTCCGTATGTGGCTGTGCTGTCTGTTTGTGCATGACTTCCAATATCTAATGGGTCTTTGCTTATATGCAGCAATGTTATCTACCTGAAGTGTTTCTGCACTATTAAAACCTATTATCTAGTGGAAAAACGTAAGCCAAGCTTAAACCAGCATTTCCTCAACTTATGCAAATAAAACAAGATCAGTTACATACGTGTTGTTTGCACTTCAGTATCTGCTAGGGCTTTGTGTTAGACTGGTGGTTCTGTTGCGATTACTCCACAGACTGGTGTTTCAATATACTAAAATATCAACTATGGCTGTGTGTTTGTGTGTGCGCCATAATATCTGCTGGACATTAAGGCTGCATTGTAGTGTTAAGGCACGCCTTTATTTGGTGAAGGTTTACAATTATGCCTGCTTAGTAACTGAGTATATATGTATGTAGTGTGTGCCTTAGTATCTGCTGTGTCTGCAACATGTTCCTTTAATTTCGGCAGCAACATTCTTTACTTATTTTATAACTATGCAATAGCCAGTGCAACTTTCCATAATATGCTGTGCCAAGCCATTAGTAACACCTGAAGAGAGGCCCACTGAAATAACAAGTGGATAAGGCATGCTTAGTTATGGGATGCACACTGGATCTGCTGGCGGTAGGAGCAGAGGAAAGAATTTAGACAAAACTGATGGCCATTATGAACAAAGATGCACACCATCTTCCTGACACACTAGCATTGAGGACTTTTAGACATCAAATTATTCTGCAGATGTGTGTCAAGAATTGCTACTGGGGCTCCTCTACACCTGCTACAATACACCTTTATAATGTCTCACTTTGACTGCTCTTTTATCTTTGGCCAAGGCAGAAGGTTTATTCTTCTTGTAATTCTAGTGTGTACTTCAGGGGGTTCTGTTGCAATAAAGAAAACATTTCCCTCTTGGGACAAATAAAGTACCATCTACTTGAATGTATCAATGTTCACCACAGTATCTACTGGACATGTGCATGCAGTGTGGACATGAGTATGAGATTTTTTTTTTAGGTAAGGAAGACACCAATTTTGAGGTAGGGTAGTTATATACACTAATTAATCACACTGGAGAGTGATGACATGTTGCTTGTTGATTAGCACATGCAAATTAGAATTTCACTGTGCTCCATACATGTGACATTAATGACCCTATAAACCAAACTTGCTGAGTTTGCGCAGTTACACATAATTATCAGCTAAGGATATCTGTGTATTTTATATAGCTTGATATTTGCTGTAGCTGTGGGTTTGTAGTATGTACACCTCCTTTTGCTGGATTTGTACAGCTGTACACAAATATCACCTAAAAGATGTGTATGTGTGTTTATATTTATGCAGTGTACACATGAGTGTTAATGGCTTAGTATTTGCCAAGCGTGTTGGTCTAAAGCACATATTTACATAACTATCAACAATACATGGGTGCAAGTGTAAATGCAGGTGTCTAATAGGGCTGTGGAGCAATTAAATACAAGACAAGGATAAGTGTGCATTGTGAGAATACCAGCTTTTGAAGTGGTTTCCTAAATACACCAACATATGAGCTGAGAGACAGTGTGTGTGTGTGCATGTTTTGTAGGAATCAAGATATTTCTTAGGACTGTGTAAGCATCACGAATATCAGTACCTAATGGATTGATACTGGTGCTCCAACATTACATTTGAGAATGTTTGTGTTGTCTACAGCCCAATATCTACTGGACCCATGTGTGTTGTGTACATATTAGTGACTAAGAGTACAATAAGCCAAGAAAGTGTGTACATGGTGTGGTAACAATACTTCTACTACTACCTGTATTATTTGTTTTTTTTTTTGTTTTTTTTTTATGTGTACCCCAGAATTTATAACAGCTGTGCAAATATATCGACATAACAGCCAAGGTTGTATATATTAAGTGAAATGCAGTATATGATAGGGTTGCATCTCTGCCTGTATACCCCAGATATCTACAGAAACCCAAGTTTATGGAGTTAACTCTAGTTTCTGCAAATACTATATGTCAATATTCTGAGTATATGTTTATTTTAATACAGTATATTTTTGAACTGTTCCAGAGCAAGGTGTTTCTAGTTTGAGCCTGTTTATGTACAATACACCTACAAACAGAAGAATCCTTTTGTATGTTCCCATTTCTATAACAGTGAGCGAAACTTTACAATGTCTTCGGGAATTTTGTGTATATGACCTAAACTGTGACCCAAACTTTAACTAAGGCACTGTAACACACTAATATTAAAAAGCCCCTCAGCTTCTCAGCAATTCAACCTGGTGCACACTATAACACTTGCTCATTGTCTGGGCTGCACAGAAGTGTGCCCCTGAAATTCTCTCACAGGATTTATGTTTCAGAGTGTCTAATACGCTGCCAGCAGTAGATCCATTTTAGAATTAATTTAGAAGTAAAGAAAAAAATTGAGTTCCCCAGTCTGCACATCTGGCTGGACTGACATGACTTACATCAATAAAATCCATGAAATTTACAAGCAGTCAATAGGCAGGGAAATCAACCTTGACAAATGTGTGTATGAGCATGAAGGTGTGTGCGCTTGTGTATGGGACCTGTGACACGGGTGGCCCTTGCCATGTGTTCTTTATTGTTCATTATTGCTACAATTGACACCACAGTTCTTCTCTTCCCCCAACAGCCCAGCATCTGGCTTCCTTTCCCATTCTGGGAGGCTCCTCAGGATATCAATTATGAGAAGGCATTTTACATGTCATAATCCTTGGACAGCAGGGGGTTGGGGTTCAGGGATGAAGCAACTCATTCCTTTTCTGTCTATAGAATCCATGTGACAAATGGAAATGTTACTCACCAGGGAACTGGTAGGTGTATCCTGGAGTGAGGCCAGTATATCCACGGCTAGCATAGGTAGCTGCCTGGAAGCCTGGGTAACCTGCAGAGACAAGCAGAGAGGTTAGAAGATTAAATACTCTTAGATGCAAGGGAAAAGAGTAGTATCACAATAACGCAGGATAGCAGACAGGTCCTTATGAGAGAGAGAGCAAGAGACCAAAAACACTCCGTGAAAGGCTAGGGAAAAAAAAAAATCACAAGATCCCTTGGTTAACAGAAAGGCAACAGCTACCTTAGAGACCTGGTCCTTACACTGGGTACACCAAAAAATCACAAACAACAGAAGTTCTAGCCTGAGACTCTGTAACTAAACGAGCCACTCCCAGACCTCCAGAAAAGGAGGTTCAATAAACCTAGAATAAGGAAGAGACCTGGATCAAAAGCTCCCTGGCAGGAAGAACACAGGCCATAAATCGAGATAGACAGGGCAACTGCTCGTGAAGACAGGCCCAGTGGAAGACAAGAGTTTGGTTCCTTTTTATTTATGCCCCTTTGGTAAAATGTATTTCTTTACATTAGAAGAGGACTCCTTAACATGTGTTCTGTGTGGGCAGACATACCACTGGGCACTCTCCTTTCACTGTATTATATATAATACACCTAGAAAATAATCGGGTAGTTACTTAGCTCAGCACTATTGAACTGTTTTTTTTTCCCTCAGCACCGGATTTCCGTAAGTGTTTTTCCCCAGCAGATGGCACTATTGCATCACAAAGAGTAGAGAGAAGGCTAAGATAATACAGGTAAGAAGAAGAAAAAAAAAAAAAGAACATGCCTCTTGTTTTTTGCTGAAGGACAAATTAGTACATTCATATGGACCTGACAGTTGATAGGAGACTGAAAAAGCATGCCTGACATCCTTTGGACTGTCTTTGTGGGCAAGTATCCACATTACACACAAGCTACCGGGTTTTCCATTTCCTGAAATACCAGTACAGACAGGTCTAAGTAGCCATTGTGATGTGATAAGTCCTCCTAGTTAGATGCTCTTTAGGCGGCATCCTTATAATATTTTAGAAAGAGCCTGGCAAATAACACAGCATCGAATGTAAAATGAACTCAAGGGGCATTTGTATTCACAGAGAAAGTGACATTGCAACACAAGCTCTTTGTTAAACGCTGTTCCAGCGTATCTGAGATGCCAAATCCAGCATTCCAGATACCCAAGTAACCAGTGTTCCAGTTTCCACCCCACACATTTCTGCTCCCTGATGCTTTTAAAGTTCAACCCCTCCATAAATTTCCCTACCTGGAGCTTTCAGGTCTTCCCAACACTGCTCTATACAGTCCCCCGTACTTCAGACAACCCATGGCTAAGTAACCAGTGAAATGCTGAGACCTTCTGGAGCCACAGAGGTCCCTGAATCCAGTGACACTTTGTTAATGACACCCACAAAAAATTAAAAAGAAACTGACTTTGAAGGCAACACACAGGGTCAGGGCTGCTGCCACACTGAATGAGGGTTTCAATCTCATGCTGTGGATTCTCATGTTCATATGTGTTTTCCTCCATATACTTTGACTTCCTATACACATACAATACTAAATTAGCCTAGTATGAAAGTGCTGGTATAGCAGTGTATGGGAATGGGTGCTGCAACAGACTGAACTCCTATCTAAGTTTGGCTCCTACCTTGCACACAATACTACTACCAGGATTGGTGGTCGCACCAGCTACCTTGAATGTTTGAGAATGTACTGTTCTTATTAGCATTTGAAAATAAAATCTTCCTGCCATAAACCATGCCCATTTTGCTTATAAACCACTAGGAGGTTCTCTTGTACCCTCTCTCCACCCATAACTAGAATTATATTAAAACTAACATTTCAAAGCCACACACTTTTTGCTCATTAAATTCTATGACAGAGTACTAGGAGAAGAAGAGGAAAAATACCACTGGCCAATTGACTCTTCTGAACTCTATCTGGGCCATCTACAAAAGAAAGATGAACAGGCCTATTCCAAAGCTTCCAGAGTCCCAATTCAGTGAATCACTTTTGGCATCCACAGCCGATGGCTTTTCCCTTTCTGACAGGCCACGACTTCTACAAACCTCACTGTCCTACTGGAACACTCCTCACAATACACTAAACGTTTGAGCCCAACAAATGCAGTACTATACATCTTTTGCAGAGACAGATGAAACATGATAGCCACTGCAAGTTTTGCGAGTGATATGATATAATCCTGACTACTACAATTTCACTCCAGACCCAGGTGCTCTCAAAAATGTAGATTATACATTTGGACAGAATAGACTTAAGACCCCTTACCTAGCATGCCAATGCCCAGCATGAAGGCATCCATCCCATAGGGCATCACTCGTGAACGACCCCGTGCTGAGCCAGTTGGTGACATTACTTCCTTAGGCTGGGCCTTCTTGCACTCTACCTGCAATTGAAAATCTGGTGTCAATAACACATGACCAGATATGGCAGAGACTCCTCCCCCCAGCAAATTCAACACTCCTTTGACTCACCATTTTGTTGTTGATTTCATGGAAGTGAATTTCACAGACTTTTTCTACTACGTCTTCATTTTCAAATGTGACAAACCCAAACCCTGAAAAACAGAAGTTAAATAAACTGCTACTGAAGAAGCTTTATTTGCCAGACTAGTTCAAACTTTGCGACTCCACCCCTTGTTGCACCACTTATTTCTTAACCCCATTTCGTGCTGTCCACCTGGCTTTATGCATGCCTTTACATGTTCAAGATCTTCAATGTGGGACACCCACTTTTCAGCTCAGACACCTTGCTCTCAACTTGGTGTTCTCTAATTCTCCTAAAATTCCTGACTCAGCACCAACTGCCTCCCATCCACACACCCCCCTTCCCCCACACCTCCCAGAGAGGAATTAACACTGAGCCACTGCCCGTCACAGTCAATCCATCAGCTGGATGCGTAAAGAGGTTTAGTGTCTAAGCTCTGATTAACTAGGAAGTCTAATTAGACCAGCCTCTTTCTGCTTGGTCACCTCATCCTTCCAAAAAGTTGAGCCAAGAGTGTCCAACAGAACTCCATTCCCCAATGATGCTAGCTCTATTGTACCAATATCTGATATGCCACTCCACCTCAGGCCAGTTTGGCTTAGAAAGTTGTATAAATGATTTCACGGGACACCCCCAGAGATTCTTATCCAGAATATGTGAGATATTAAAGAAAAACTCTGCTAGACGCACCTCTGTGTCTGTTAGTTGTCTTGTCGAACATCAACATTGCATCATCTACCTGCAGAAAACAAATAAATTATATATTGTTATTATATGTAATTATATTATTACAATTAAAATAAATAAAAACACAATTTTTTTTATTTGAGTTAACATTTGCAAAGAATTTAGTGGAACAAAACAGTGAACTCTATGTATATTGGAGTTGTTATACTCCCCACCAGCAAGAATAACTAAAATAGGTGCAAATCTGAAAATACAGCCTTTACTCCATACAGCAGCTGTGTTACAGATTCAAAGTTGTAATCCAATTGTTTCAGTATGTTTGGTTTACAGATGTGTGCCAGCAAGGGTGTCTTTCCATAAAAATAATAAATTGCTGCTTTTTATTTACTTGGCAGGAGACATTACAACAAGCAAAACAGAAATTTTAACCTTGAGTCAAGTTGGGGTCAATCAATCAGGTACATTTTAGTAAAAAGGAGAAGTGGAAATGGTAGTTGTGAATAATTATTCAATAACTTGCAACACTTAAAAAATTTTAAACAAATTGGGTTTTGATGAGAGCCAGCCTTTTTCAAGTTTTAAAGTAAGCATAAATGTGTATGACTCTCCTTCAGGTTTAAATAAGATGACATCTGACACTTCATCAATTGACTCACGTGCAGGAAGGTGTTCCTAGATTCCAAATGTGACATTAAACACAAAATTATGCCATCAGCACAATGGCCAAAAAGAACCAAAAAAAAAATTATCAAAAAAACAAATGTTGAGAAGATACATAGTAATAACAAAAATAAATTTAGCCAACAGAAAAATCCTGAAAAGCTTGAGCATGGGCAGGTCCAATACTGTAAATATACAGTGGCCAAATTCTGCTGTGGATGTTGGGACACATACACCAGCAATCATTTAGGCCCATGCAGTTGTCACACTAAAAATTCAAAGGTGTGTCTTGGGAGTCTGATAGGAAAAACTGCAGAACTACCATGGTTAGGTTAAAAAAAATTAAAGAATATCGTGTGACTGCAAGCTGCATACAATAGATAGGTTGTAGACAGGGATAGTCGGATATCAGAAATCTCTCTACACTGGGATTAAGAAACCGTAAATTAAAATAATGAAGGTGGCAGAGGAGGCCGGAAGTGAACGTGTGATAGCGGGAAAGGGATTCCATTCTATTCTGTATTCCACTTCGTGTATGTGACAGTTGGTTGGGAGGATTCTTCTATAAACTGGCCAACTAGCAGAAGCTGTTCCAAACTAAAACAGTGCAGACTGCAGCCATCAACCATCACTCAAGAGTAGGTGGCTTTCTCTTTCTAAGTCTGGCAGAAAAATCTTAGAGAGACTCACTGTAGTTCCATCCACAGGTGCTCTATGCTGTAGTTCAATCATGATATTTTACATAGCAGATCAAGATGTTTACTATTATTGAGTTTGCATGCAGATGAATGCTTCAGAAATGCTAATCTTACATCAATTATCCCAAAGCTGTATTGAGGCCTAACCTGTTAATCTTCACTGTTCAACACTGCACTAAAGAGATCATTAGGGGCTGTCTACAGGAAGAATGCGAGACACCCACAGTCTTTGCTTACATTCATAAAATTTAATCTTAATTTACTAAACTTCTGACTTCTAACAGACAGACATTAAAAAACAAATGAAGAAGTACACCTATTTCAAAGTGAAATGTCCAAGCCTATTTGAAGCTCCCTAACACATGTACTGAACAGTGGATCAAGCATTAAGCTCAAGCCAGGTAATCTCGCTAGACGAATCCGAAGTCCAATATCCAATCCTGACACAGGCCCCTCCATAGTTTTCTACATACCAGACAGGATGGAAAGTTTTGAATTCAATAGGGTTAGAAGGGTTTAGAGACAGAGAAGTCTTGATGCATCATCCCCTAACCTTTTTTTTCCCCCCTCTAAGAAATGCTGTGCTTCTATCCCAGTGGTGACTCCCCTTCGCCAAAGTTTGCCGTTGCTATGGTGATGGAACAAAGAATTTCCATAAGACGCCTAAAACTGTACCCCCCAACCCCCCTAAACAGCACCAGATTGAAAAGCAGGGAGCAGTTAAGCGGGAACAGCGGGACAAAAGCTCCCAGTTTCTTTGTTGTCTGCTGGCACTGTGCAAAGCTCTCTGCAAACAGGGCTCGTTCCCTGCTTGCTCATTTCCTCGAGCTGGGTGACCTCTCGGATCTACAAGCTGAGCACTCCCACTTGGCTTCTCCAGTTCCATTCAGCTTTTTATTATTAATCTTTTTTAATTTTCATCAAGTATGAAACAGATGCTCTTCTCTGCATGTTGTACCCTTATAGGGTGATGGACAGCCCTTGTGTTCAGTCTGCTTAAAGCAGATCTTATGATTGCCATAAACAACCTTTACAGATTAGTGTACCCATCTATACTTAACATCACCCAACATTTGTTTATATGCACAGGGATACAGAGAGACAGAGGCAGGGAATGAGTTGGCAACAGTAAGAAGTTTCATCAAGTTCAGTCCTTTAGCTGACATGGGGGAGGGTTCGAGCAGCTATAGACACCTGACATGCTGGATATCAAACAAAACAGCATTATTAACAAAAGTATTTAAATTTTTCTCAATCAGCTACCAAGAGGAAAGTCCAAAAGAGACAGCTGCACCAACATGTCCACTGCATGTTGCTGCCCATTGTGAACATGGCACTTTCTAAAAGACAACAGAATTGTTTTTGGGATGATGCATTAAGACTAACAGTTGAATTCTAGCACATGCCCCTGGAGGTCTTCCTGTGCATAAAACAGGTCTGATCAACTGATGGACTTGCCTATGCAATTTAATTGTGGGCAGGATGGGAATGAAAGGATGGCATACACAGAACACTGCAGCCGAGTATGTCCTGAAGGCTAACCTCTACAATCTATCTGTGGACAATACAGTTCAGTTAGAACACTTATATACTGTATGTGGCAGGTCCGAGACTCATACACAACTCATATAATTTCATTATGGCCGAGGCAGCCCCAGTAGCTGGCACACAGCCTAGATTATCATGTGAAAGTGACAGGTCAGACAGACTGCCAGGATGCTATTCTCTCTCCATGGAGAGGTCCAAGAGTCTGACGGGTAGCATTTGCACTCTCAGTGCACACACAGCAGGACAGAGCAGCTGCCGTATTACCATTATGATCTCATCGGGGGCAAGGTAGAGTCATAGTCTGGCATACAGCTTCTGACAGGTGTAAATTAAAAAAAAAAAAAAAATGGATGGCTGCTGTTTTGTCTACATGGATAGGTCCAAAAAATGACTGGAAGTACTCCCTCTATTACTCTGGAAGCTCTAATATGTGTGCTATTGCACAGAAAATATGGGAAAATAGTATGTGACACTATATTGTAGTATTACTGATTGGGCACTACCCACTAAATGTGGACTGGTCAACAAGGTTCATGTGCATCATGGAGTCTTTAAGACTGAAACATAGGTCCAGTGCACTATAATTTGCATGAAAGTCTCTTAGCCCCTGTTCTGTTAGGAATGAGAATCTGTATGTTGACCATAAGCCCCAGTCTTGTTAAATTAAAAAAAAAAAATAATGACAGCCTGATGGTCTCAGAACTATCACCTCCAAAGATGACTAACTATATTTAAGGATGCTGGCATAAAATCAAAACGCTTTACTTGTTGGTGTAACAGGTCAAAGATGCAGAGGTAACATTCTTTACTCACCTTGAACATTTTTCAAGGTCTTATGAGAAGCATGTACATTCTCATTGTGGGCACAGGATAGACAAACATCTTGCGCAAAAAAAAAAAAACATCATTCTCACATCCTAGACAAGGTGATGGGGAGCATGTGCTCTGTCACTTAGGTCAGGTCAAAGAAGCAACACAGAAGCTGGTGCAACAATTAGCTGATCATTTGAGTAATGCAGTTGATTTAAGAGACTGATGGGTGAATATTCACTCATCTCCATACAACTGTAAGAGGCTATTGGTTAGCATGGACAATTTTCACTGTGGACACGGGATGAGAGGAGGAGGAGGTGGAGTAGGTTAGGAGCATGCACTAGTAATAGCGTGTTGCTGCACCCACTACACAATGAACCACCTCAGGATCCCCAATATTATGACCGAAATGCAGTCGGTCAAAAATTTCAGAACACCTCAGTTTTTCCAGTGTTTCATCAAATTTAATCAGTTGAAATGCAACCAATGACTTAAAATGGTGAAAAGGTAAGCAGTAAACTGCTTGTGGTTTAAATGTAAAGTTCAGGTTATCAAAAACAAAATAAATAAATAAGTAAATAAATTTCAGAGTATTATAAATGGGCCTTGTTCAGGAAACAACTAATAGGTTACAACCTACAGATATTCTGCAGGAATTAAAATAAATTAAGCCTTGCAAGTTGAAGCAAACAATTTCCACAGGTGCCCCAACATTGTTGATTACTTAAAAATCCTCTGTCTCTCTTAAAGCAGAGTTGCAACAGACTGTGTTACTACACCCTCCGAATTACTTGGACAATATTGTAGTGATAATGACAAGAAAACGACAATTAATAAATTAAATGAGACAGTACTATTACCCTTAGAAGAGTAGGCCTTTCATTTCGAGATACTGCAAAAATTTTTTTAAAGTGTCATTGAGTACAGCGTCCTAACAATCCAAAGGCAACTGGAAACTGGAAGAAACTAATAGGAAGATATCTGGCAGACTCAAAGTCACCACCCAATCAGAAGACAAGTTTCTGAGGGTCAACAGCTTGTGTGATCGGTGCCTCACAGCACAACAGCTTCAAGCACAGCTTAACATTGGTCAAAAAAGCAAGTCTCAGTTTCTATTGTGAAGAGGAGACTTTTTGCTGCACATTTGACAGGGTGAATAGCAGTAAGCAAGCCATTCCTTAAAGAACAAAAAAGGGCCTTGAAATACTGGCTGTGGACTACTGAAGACTGTAAGAAAGTTTCAAGGACCGATGAAACAAAATTTGCAATCTTCACATCACGCAGGGTGTATGTACGCCATCGAGTTAGTGAAAAGATGGTTCCTGTGTGTGTGACACCAACTATCAAACATGGAGGAGGAAGTGTGACGGTCTGGGATTCTTGCACTGGCATTCTGAATCAACAGGGTCACCACAGTTTGGCTGTTATATCAGCAAAAGGTGGCTACTTTGATGAATCAAAAACTTTTTTTTATTTGGCATTTATTTATTTGTTCTATGATTTGATTTCATGAACCATTAAGACATTAAAATGCGTGCACTTCCATAAAAACCGAAAAGGCTGAGGTATTCTAAACCTTTTGACCTTTTTAGTGTGTATATATTTACAGTATATTATATATACTGTATTTAAAGTATATAATGCAATAAAATATACATACAATTTTCAAAGCTGGTAGGCTTTCAGGGGCCCTGAAATATATAAACCTATGTACAGTATTTCAGGGAAAATCACAGCCTTCCCTCCAGGGTAGCTAGTGTGGTGTGTTGCACTGAACAGGTCAAGTCTCCAGACTTCTGAAAGGTCAACAGCAGTGCTGACCCTCTGCCAGTTTGTAAAAAGATAGAAGAGCTACAAGATCCACTGACTGGGATGTACTATCCAGCAGTGACATTTCAACACCACCATCCCCAGGCCTCCTGGAAACACTTGAAGAGTGGTCCCGAGTTCAGACCAGTTTTTTAAAAATAAAAAAAATAAAAATACATCGACTTAAGTTCCAGTAGATGAGGATAGTGGGGGGTTTAGATGTGTACAGCCTGTCTTGTAACATGCTCACATGCTACACATACTGTATGTCGCTTCTCAAAAATTTGAAAGGGAGTTAAAACCACAGTTTTAAAAAATAAGTGAACATACAGTCCCCTAGCTGGTACCAATGATGATTATGCAGATGAACCCGGCTGCCCCATTTCCTGAACACTTAGATTTTTCAAGTAACACGGGTTGGCTCAGCCAAGCCCCATAGAACAATAGGCCTACTGAGGCTCTGTGATCTGGCCAAGTGAATGGGCGATTAGAGAGGGGATTACAGGCGTAGCCATCCCAGCTATTCACTCTTCTAGACTGAAACTCTACACCATGCTGGCAGCCCGCTCCTCAGTGCCGCTCTCGAACCTAATCACGCCCCGTCTCTCTGTAATTGGAATCCGCTATTTAAAAAAAAAAAAAAAAAAATTGGTATCAGGTGCTCGCACTTGTCATATTAACTGTGCGACTATCAGCATTTATGTGTAGTTGACTTGAGGTGCTCTAAGCATGCACAAGTCTATCAAGAAAAAAGTAATTCATACATTCACTTAACAAGTGGTATAAGATTTTAACACGCAAGATGAGAGTCTTCACTTTCCACAATTTACACAGCCACATAATTGCACTTATCTGACAAGCTAAAGGCAAGTGCTTATCTTTACTCTACCACTCTCTTGCCACCATCAACACCAAGCTAAATAAAACTTGCTGGCCAGACTCAAAGTTCAGACAATAATTGGATGTTTGACATAAAATATTTTGATACACAATAGTAGAAACTAGAAACGTAATAGAAAAAGGGCCAGAGGCAACTATATTTCCTGAGGGGGCTCGAGTCAATTGGTGTAGGCAGAAAACTTCGGCTGGGCTACTGGGTATCATGAAGAGTGCCTCACATACTTCGCATGGCACCCTCATCAACCTTTTGAGCACTTTTAACACAAGTCTGATTTTACCACATTTCACCAGGAAGTTTTTAATCAGTTATCATTTGATACTATAAACATGTGCTATGGTTAGGCAAGGCTCCTTTCAGATTTTTAACCTACTAATCTTAATTTGATAAGGGGCATTATTATTTTATCTATCTCACAGCCTTGTTTTAGATTATTTGGTTTAGGTTTTATGTATTTGCTGCTCTAACACTGCAACTTCCCTTGGCATCAACAAGTTTTACTTAGTTATATATCTATCTGTTTAAGTGTTCTAAAGTATCAGCTAAATACCTAAGAGCTCAGGATGCAACTAGGTTAGCCACAAGTCATTTCTAACCATTGAGTGGTATCAGAGATGCACTGTCAGAGCATTATTCAGAAACAGGACATAGTACGGGTCCAGAATGTCCCCATTACTAATCAGTGGATAGCTTTAGAGCTCCAAACTAGTTGACTAACTAAAGTGGGTGTCAGGTGGTTCTGTCACAATTAAACAAAATACTAATATCAAAGCCTGTACCTAAGCCATACAAACAATAACAAAAAATTAACAGGGCAAGAGACAGATTTACCACCAAACTAATCTCCAGATGGATTCAGACACCCTAAATAAACCATTGAAGGCAAACTGGCAATACCCAGTCTCATCACCAGTCAGTTTTTAAAATGTGAGCAGAGCTGGGCTACCTATTTGGACCATTCAAAATATGACTGTGGTACCAGGGCTGATCACCAAATTACTAAACACTGAAAAGTGTTAGAGTATCTAACTAAACCATTAAGAAAATGACTGCAGTATCCACACACAATGTTAATCTCTAACCTATAAAAAAACTAAAATGATGAAAAAAAAACTTTTACTGGATGCATCATAATTATAATTATCTGTGTGAAGCTTGAATGTTCTTCCCATATTCTTTGAAATGCTAAGTAAACTCTGGGGTGCATGAAAACTGCCTTGCAATACACAAGGCAGGTTTGATTCCTATGTTGTGTACAGTGCTATTGTGATTAGCCCGGGGTCACATAAAGAAACTGGTTCAAAACGTATAAATGTACGGATGGAGCATTATTTCAGTCACTGGTGTATGTATTGTTAACTAGGTTCCTGCCATGAAGGGATAGGCTTGTCCATTATACTTTAGAAACTGTATAGACAGGTAATAGCTCTACAGACAATTCACAGTGCAAAAATCTGTATTGTTAGTAACAAAACATGTAACTTGAGCCCTGTGAAGGAGCGACAAGGCCTTGCAATATTAACACTATTTTTTTTTAAATGTGTGTCACAGCCCACCCAGAAGATGATGCTACTAATAGCCTTGGCATAACACTTTCCATGCATTACAAGTCTAAGTCACTCCCTTCATCAGACAACGAAGAAGCAATAAGGCCAAGCCAAATCAATTACAAATAAGGGACAATTTGTCAAACCAACGGTATAACCTGCTGGCATGGTAGCTATGTTGGAAGGTCTCATTAAACCATTATCACCAGTAGAGAGGTGCCCAGCTCTCTCTGCTATCCACTTACAGCCATCTGGCAGGATTTTGAACAGGTCATTAATAATCGTCCAAAGCACTGATGCATATACCGGATCTGGCAGCACAGGCAAAGAGTGACACACCCAGCTTTGTCAAAAATCACAACTAGAACTCCTTTCACTAAAAAAAAAAATGATTATCATAATAAAATAAGCTCAGGAGTGGCACAGTCCAGCATCCTTGGTTTAGGCCCCAAATCCAGTCTGTGTCGAGTTTACATATTTACCATGCCTGTCTGTTGTCCTACCACATTTCCAAAGATGCAAGGCTGTTAGACAACTGATGATTCTAATTTAACCCCATGTGAATGTGGAGATGTGTAAGTATGTCCTGCAATGCAATGAAACTCAGTCATGGAAAGGTGCCAACTTTGTGTGTGAAGTTATTGGGATAGACTTTGGGACCCACTATAACGTAGAAATGAAATAAACAGCGTTAAGAATGCTATGTAAAACAAGTCCTACACAAAAGTCCTAAAACACCTGCTACCTATTACAACAATTTAAATACAGGACATAACTTCATTCTTGTGCATATTTATTATCTTTTTTAAAAAAAAGAAGCAAAGCAGTTGAAACGAGAGCAGCATGAAAAAACCAGGCCACAATCAAAAATCATTTTTTGTGAGTAGGAGGCAGAAAACTAGGGCTAGACTTGAACATTATCAAAGCCCCAAACATATTACCAAAAGTAAAAACTAAAACCACAGAGATGGCTACAGTAGTTGGCCCAAAACTGTCCTCATTCAATGGCTATCCCAGATATGGCGGAGATGACCATAGGTCCAGCAATCCACCTTACAATATTCCAATTTTAGGGATAAGGAAGCCAAAGCTTATCTTCGCAACACTGGGTTCTAGCCCCATATTGAATGTCTGTTCATCGGTGGGCATGCTCATTCAGGCATACACCTATACTCACTCATGCCAAGCAAATTTAGAGTTGCCAGTCAGCCTTATATGTCTTTGGGATGGGATAGAAATTTAGAGAGTATGTAATTCCACACATACAGTGAAACAGACAAAATATGAGGCCAGTCTCTTGTACCTTCTCTTTACTGCACCCCTATCCAACAGTATTGGAGTAAATGTCCTTTTTGGAATACAGCAAACACGATTTATATCCCATTTTTCACTGCAAGCTCATGAGGAGCTTTACAATGGAAGGACAGCAAACAGCCACTCAAACACAATACAAGTTATAGTTCTTCCTAACAACATCACATGCCTTTTGATGCAAGGAAGCCTTTTGACATAAAACAGAAAAGTCCGGAAACACGTCTTCAGATTGTTGAAAAAGAGAGATTTCCTCTGAAGCTTTAGCCAAGTGGAGATGTTTAGACAAAGCTATTCTACTTGTCCGAATATCACTTCTAATAATATTTGTGTGGCAGCTTTCTGAACTTTTAAAAACAAATTAATTTCTTTTCTTTTTTGTTTAATAGTAGATAACCTTAAAAACAAACAAATAAATGAATAAAGGGACGATATGAGGTACAGCATAACATTGGTGGCAACCATGCAAAGAACAGGGTGGAGTGTTTTTATTTGTATTTATTTATTTAAAAAAAAATACAAATGTAAACTCACAACAGTTTTCCGTGACGTAGTGCAGCAACCAGAGAGACACTTTCTGCCCCAACCAGCCTTACATGTACGTACACACACAAACACACACATACACACACAGGCACTGCTCTGGGTACCATAGCAACTGGGATGGGATTACCAAGCTGTGGAGCTGGAGAGAGGTAGCTAGCCAATGGCGGCTGACCGATTTCGAACATTAGAGCACTAAGTCTGAGTGGCAGCCATTCCGGCGCTGACCGTTAACTCTTTTTTGCTGTTGTTGTTCTTAATGAATACTCCCCTGCTGAGTGCACTGACATTTTCCCTTTCTCTTTGCACCCCCACCTCACTCCCCATTCCTCATGCCTATTCTAGTTCTCCCCATTTGGAGGGTTATAGCGTGCCAGAGATGAATTAGGCCTAAACAATAGACCCTGCCTGGGACAGCTCCACAAGGCCCTGTCACCGTGGCAACCACAGCTCCAAGGAGGGAGGCCCCTCACAGCTGTTGGATCAGATTAGTTCAAGCTCTGATAATCCGCTGGTCACCCTTATGAGCAAAAAGCCTCACCAGCCCCCAAAATTCGGGTTGCCAAGGACCTTGGGTCCGGGTTGAGATAGAGAAGTAGAATGGTAAAAGAGACAACCAAACATGTTGAACATGTGGAAGTCGGCTACAACTTATAGGTCCCATGATGTGCGGCATTGTTGGCCATTGTCAAGACATGTGCTATACAATTCCAGCAACTGGAGGGGGAGACCAAACACGGAAAAATAAAACTAGCAAGATCCCACAGATTGAAGGGTTACTTCTTTCTCAATAATGCAGCCCTTCTACCAATTTTGGCTACTTGTGCCCAGGATGTAACGGATGCATAATTGGATTGGTGAGATAGCTATGGTTAGAATTTCATTGCCACCATAGGATCAAAGCTTCAATTAGATATTAATAGCACCTGTGGCACACACTGCTAGATTAACAAAGCAGTGGAGCTGAAATTTAAAAAAAAAAAAAAACACATCAGTTAGCCATTTCTAGTGCTGATCTCTGATCACAAATGGCACTTTGGATGTTTATATTAGTGAAGAGCACAGGGAAAGATCAATCATCTGTTCCACCCCAGCCAATGCCAAGCCATCACAGACTCGAAAATCTAATGATAAAAGGGTTTTACAAAATAAGAAATTTATGTTCTAATTAAGTGCCTAATTATGTACTCCCCAACACCCTCTTTTATATAGACAATGTATGGGTTTTAAGGCAAGGCATTGATCAAGTGTACAATTGCTGAGGAGTCTGTGATGCATTGCTAGTAGTGGCAAAAAGCCAGGACATTTTCTCTTGGTCATGTTAGGACAGGAGAGAACACACACCCACCTTGCCAAATTGGTCAAAGTATTGCTTCACATCTTCAATGGTGGTGTTTACCGACAGGCCTCCTACAAATATCTTCTTTGTCCGGGTCACCAACTGTAATAACAGAAAAAAGAAGAAAATTGGAAAACTAGCATCAGACCTTATTGACCACACTGCTTTTGAGTACTCCTTAACATTGCCCTTGTCTTTGACAAATTGGTCTGTCCACTGTTCACCTTCAACATTTCTGAAACTGAAATACAGAGAGTTTATACTTTTCCAATTTGCACACCGAACCCAAGTGCCTGCCAGTGTGCACCTGACACTAAGCCTTACTCCTCATGTCACATAAGGTACTGGGACCTTTCCAGTTCTTCTGTCACATTAGGCTTTGTGGTCTTTTCAGTCCTTATGTCACACTAGGTCCCAGGACCTCATAGTTCTCTCTGTCAAACTACAATTCCTGGGCCTCCTGATCATTGTGTCACACACCAAGCCACTATGACTTAACTACTTCTGCAGTGTCTGAGCGTTCATTCTGCCAGAGTCTTGACACAGCTAAAGTGCTGAACATGTCCCAAGCTGCCTCTCAGGCCAGACTTTAGGGCCCAGCCCCCACTCTCAGCACACTAGAGAACACATTCCTTTCAGCATTCACAAGAGTTAGCATGGAGACCCAGTGAGGCCACATGGACAGTGCAGAAAGGAGGAGCCATAGACCATTAATCTCTGCCTGACCACTACTGGAGGTCATGACCTTCTCAACTGCACCATCTGTCACAAAGGACAAAAAAGTAAGACTGGGGGGGGGTTAGGAATGGGAAAAAAAAAAGTTCCCATCCTCTCCTTCAACTTGGGGGAGGGATTCACCTGCATACACAAGGGAAAAAAAAAGAACAGAACGAAAGAAGATGTTCTAAATATTTCCCTAACTGCAGACTTTGAAATTAACTACATTTCAGCAAAGTTTTAAGGTTCAATCAAGGGTCACCCAAGCACATACCCAATCATGAGTACTGCAAAATGGCTGCTTAGTGACAAGTTGAAAGTCTAAGCATTCCATAAGGACTTGGATTAACCATTTGGTGGGGTGGGGCGACTTCAAGGTCAGCTCTCAAAGTCCCCATTTCCTGTGATTTATATTCATACTTTGTATATCAACATGCTAACCCACGGACTACCATCCTGAACAATAGCAAAGCTACACCTTCCTTCATAGTCCTTCAAAACACAACATACTTCATCTTCAGTTGGTTCTCCAGCTACTATACGGACATTAAGGTGAACATTTGGGTCAGAAACTGTAACCTACAGAATTGTCCAAGGATGACTTGAGAAATCAAAGACAGCTTACTTGAAGATCACCAGAGACCTGCACAAAGTAAACTGAACTAAAGCATCAATGCAAGACGCAAGGCTGTGGAGTCAAACAAGGTCTCAAGGCAACAGTGAAAACATGCACAGTGAAAGGTGCATATATAGCTAAAGAAACAAAATGAGGACATGAACGGTCTAGGAATACAAAAGAATTTAGAGCTTAAGGAACACAAATTCAACATTGTCTGTGCAAACTGTCTGCTCACTGTCAAGTTTATTCACGTCATTAGCCAATTTTTTTGTTAAGGATGCTGTCTCACCGTCACTGTGAAGTTTCCTCTCTGCCAAACTATCCAATTGCCACTAAGTTGACTGCGTGAGAAATTAATCCATGTATCTGAAATCCTCAAAGGCCCTGATAAAGTAGATCCAACAACATTCTTTCAGCTTAAGGGGAAATGACGTACTTGAGGACATCAATGGAAATTAAAGGGAAGTGCATTTAAGACTGAAGCCAGGAAGCACTTCTTTATGCAGAGTCGTGAGACTCTGGAACACACAAATGAGACATATAGTTGAAGCAGAAACCTTGACAACCTTGAAGACGACTCTGGATCAGATGATGGGACAGCTTAGGTTTAGCTAAACAAACAGACTTGATGGACTGAATGTTCTCAACTTGTTTGTCACATTTCTTGTGTTTCTTATGTAAATATATTCACTGCTGAACTATTCACCTTCCCTCAAACCTACTTTCTGAAAAATATGCTGTAGTCAAAAGTCTATTTTTTTTTTAACGTGTTTTCACTTAGTCATAAGTTTGTTCTCATCCAAAATAAACAGAAGTCACCAAAGCCTTTCTTCTCATTGCTAATTTTCTCAAAATTCATCACCTACTGAACTTCCACCTGCAATCCAACCATCTTCTCCTTAACTAGACACCTTTCATTGCAAATCATTCTCCAGATTTACTAATTCACTGACTTCTTATTAACCTCATTCCATACGTATCTATGTTTCTTACAGTTAGTTTAAGGGTCTACAACATTTTAACCAGCTCAATTAAGCCCACAGTCTTTGTCAGTGTTTATTGACTATCAGAAGCTTAATTTAAATGTACTGCTTACATGTGTGCACCTGTCATCAAGACAATTTTCTCCTCTACAAAAAACAAAGACAGCTGTCCCTCCAAAGAGTGTAAAATTTTTTTTTCTTGGTAATAACCTTAGGAGGACCTCCAGTTCTAGTTTTCACTCATTTGTCTAATACAATAAGGTAGTGTTTCTTGAATGAGAGTCCAGTAACGTTTCTACAAATTTCCTTGAGTAGAAATTTGCATGAAATATGAGACAGCCTTACTCTTGAAAAGAAAATATTGGTGTATTACTGAGCATTTAAAACAATTTGTCCAGGTTTGATTCCTAGCCAACCCAAAGAGATTGTATATGGTTTCGTCAGAAGTGTGGCCCCCTAGAGGCTAAAGGGTTAGACTGCAATTCATAAGGCTTCAACATTCAGTAACTTCAACCGATTCATCTTGTGACCCCAGGCTAATCACTTAACCTTCCTGTATTCAAGCTGTAGAATTACAAACACAATTGTGCTGTAAAGCACTTAGGTGTTCAGTATGAAAGAAGCCTATGACCTTTTCATTTTATTTCCCCATTTAGATAAAAAGGAAGGGCCATCTTTGCTGTGTTGCTTTAAGCACAGGAAATTGAATATTATGCAGGTTTTATCTAATATAAACATTGTATGTACAGCCTTCAAAAAAGCATAAAAATTAAAAAGGAAATGGACTGTGCATTCGTCATTTTCAAAGGAAAGGCATTTGTCTGCTCCCAGCTTTCACTTGGTATGATTTGCGTTTGTCCAGAGGATTATTTTTGATTTATTACACTGCAGGCATGGCAGGAAAAGCCAATGTTTCCTGTTGCGCTGCACGCCTTTTGTTAAACTATCGCGGCACGAGATTGAAAAGGAGCAAATAATAAGCAGCAGACAGCATCTGGATTTTAGGCGTGTTGTGTGAAGACGTGAAAGCCAGATCATATTGAAAGAGAGCACTAAATTAATAATTAGTGCCAAAGTGATCACTTAAATGCTGACAGGCAGAAATCTGCAACAGATGGGTTACACACACATCTCAGCTCCTAATGTCAGTCACACTTGTATGAAGGAACCAGCAGTTATTTTTCTGGTTGCTGAAAAATGTGCTATGACCTGGGACCTGTTCTAACAACATTATAGGATTTTGTGGGGTGGGGATTCTGGGGTGTTAGAGATAGACAACTTCAAGAGTGGTGCTGCCCCTCTTTTTACTATCCTAAGGAAGCCGTAAGTTAAGGCCCCCCTAATTACAAGGCTGCCTCATATTGCAAGCTCAGGGATAATCCCTATCGATGGCTCCCTTGGTCTTTGGGAAAAAAGCCCAAGCTGACACTAAAGCGCCTTCTGTCATCCAATTACTTAACCGAATTAACCCAATTTCTTCACCGTCCACTCCCCCACCACCAATTACCCGCAACCTGCTGAGTCCTGCTTTGCCTTAACTGACAGACTCACTTGTGCTGCTCATAAGACACGCAAATGAGTCATCCTCATTCCTCCTCGCTTGTTCAGCAGAAGAACGGTCAAAGATTTCTTCACTAGCTTCTCTGTGCATACCCCTTGGAGGTCTGCATAAGGCCTACTCCACTAATAACTCGGAGCCCTGAAAAACTGCCTACATGATTACCTGACCCTGCCATGTCTTTCACCACATAGCTCCTTCACTCCAATTCACTATAAGTTACCCACTGTAAGAAATTATAACACCAGGAAACACACTCAGCAGCACCTATTGTGATAATCTTTCAACAACCCTCCAATTGGCTTGTGTGGCTACCAGTCTCAATGTAATGAGCCCCTTTTTCAGTAGAACCCCAACCAAGACCATTTTGTGCTTTGGAATGGAATCAAGCTGTCCTAGCACTGTATAAAGAAGTAACCAGATATAATAAGGTGATTCATAAGTGGACCCTGAGAGGATTCTGAAACCCATGTATGGAAAACATTTATTGCAATTATCAAAAATTTATGAATGCAGGGTTTTATTCAATATTAATGTTGCAGTTTAAGTTCCTATTAATAAAGCAGTTAGAGTTATAGAGGATATGATAAAGAGGCAATCTAAAAATCAACTGACATAACCTGATAAGTGTGCATTTTAAACTCTGATGTCCACTCATTTATGAAGTATGTCCTGCAATGCTAACCCAGTGTTGGTTTTTTAGGATCTTCAGAAGTGTGCTCTTATCACTTAGCTAAGGACATAACTACTTTCAAAAAATGGGAAAGGAGATAATAAATACAATGGATGATTATTAAAATGTAAAGTGATTTAAAGATCTTTCCAATTTAGTAATTGGCTTCAAAAATATAAGTGACATACTTGGATTATGAGGTCTTATAAGAAAGCACCTTGGAACCACATCATGGAAAGGATCCTCAAGTTCAATACAAAGCATTGGAACTACCATCAAGCTGTTTAAAAAATTCCACACAACCAAACCTGAGATTTGTGCTTAGAATTATCGCCAAATTAAAAAGCATCAGGTACCTAAACTTCCTCCATTTCATCTATACTTGAAGACTTCACCTGATGGCTTTCTGAGGAACTATTACAAGGACCATATCATAGTAAGGCAACTTTAACATACTGTATTTCCATGGTTAATGTAATGCCACCTAAGTTGATCCAACACTACCAGAAGTCTGCTGGGTTTTCTAAGCTACCCAGATTCCACAATTCCAGCTAAATGAGGCAGGAAAACTGAACCAGCAACACAGGCTCCTTAGCAGACTTAGTAAAACAACCCACCTGAGAACCACAAAGCTTTAAGTCAATAAATCTGCTCTCACATCACCATACTGTTATCAGCAGCTTAAATGAAACTCACACCTACTACTTAGCCCATACCATACCAGCCTATCACAATTCTCCCTAAACTCACTATATTGCTATTGGGTCACAAAACTGCCCTCACACAGCAACTCAGCAACCAGTCAACAAAACTACTTGCAATTATGACACTACTTTTGGATTCACCCAGTTATCTATATTCTATTATCTAATTACCAGAACATAACATTTTCACATGGCTCCTTAAATTGACCATTTTCAGCTGCCAGCCAATAAAAATTATTTACACTATAACATCTGGCACCTTAAATTGCCAGCACATTTCTGCTCAACTACCAAATAACTCCTTACATGTCACTACACTACTTAAAATGCTACACATTGCTAGGACATGTAAGCACACATGTGACAATACTGCTACAGCTATTCTCCCCCAACTTGCCCACGCGCTACGTCTTAATTAAAAACTTCAGTTCAGCTCCTTATACTGACCACAGTCAGTTGCCAGTAAATAAATCCATCCATAGTATGCCACCTGGCAGAAAGTATTTAAGTGCACACATACCACCACACTACCACCTGAGATCCATGAATAATTCACACACAAAAGCCTAAATAACTGTAATTACAATTTTTCATTTAGTTTCTTAAACTGACCACATTTAGTCAGCAGTCAATAAAAACTATCCATGTTGTACCGGATGGCAGTTAAACCTGCTGCCCACACACACACAACATTTAATTACCTTAGGAATATAAGAAGTTCGACAAACAAGAGCAGTCCATTATGCTCATTTCATTAGCTAACTTGTCCCAATATCTAATTCCAATACAATTTTTGTTTATTTTCAAGGTATCTGCTTCATCTACATAACTCCATAGTTTCTTACAGGTTGCCATGACTCTTTAAAATAAGTGGCTTTGCCTTAAATGCACTTCCACTTTACATAACCATCTTTGAGTAGTGTTTAACTAAAAGAATGCTGCTGCATCAATTTTAATTGTAAATAAAAATTACCACATGCTCCTTAACCTGACCACATTTACTTAGCAGTCAATAACACTATTCACACTATACCAACTCTCACCCTAAACTGACAACACCTTTCCTCTCAACAGTCAATATAGCCACATATACCTCCACAATTATGGACTCCCTAAACAGTCCACCCACTGTCACTTAATTGACAGTCAATGCACATTTTTAATATTACATACAGGAAGCATTAGAACAGAATCTTATTAATTGCTTTGCGATGAGACTTTACTAGTGAAGGTACTATATAAAATGCTTTATAGAAAATGGTATACCAAATAAAATGCTACTGGAAAATATAGATGAGTATTATGGAAGTTACATGTTTAGAGTAGTATAACAAAGAACAAAATAATAAAAATTAGTATGAGGGTCAAAAATTAATCCCACTTTACCAATTCAAATAATTTCAAATCCTAATGTGCTTGGTTTTTTAAGCATTTGCAACTCCCGTTCATTAAAGCAACTCACTCCTCCACTACAAAAGCTACAGACCACAATATCGACCAAAAAAAAAATTCTAACAACAGAGACCTCTATCCATTCATTTTCCCTGTGCAGGCAAAACAAGCCTGAGGCAATTCTTGTAATCAATGGGTCAGTGTTGATAGAATTCCAGTCAATGACAGGGGATGCAGAAGCCCACCAGGGCAAATTAGCAGTTTGTGGAAGTAAACCAGAAAAAAAGGACAATCTGCACACCAGCACAAGGAGAATTTGCAGACTTCATGTCAGAGTTAAACCAGCATTGGTTTAAAGAATACAGACTTAACATGGTGTGCATCAATAACACATTAGCTACCCAAATGCCTCTGCCTCTGCTATGTCAGATTAAAAAAAAAGTATATATAGCACATAAAATACAACCCTAATTCAGAAAAAATTATGATGGTGTGGAAAATGCAAATAAAAGAAGAAAAAAAAAAGTGATTCTGAAATTTATGTAATTGCAGAGCGTACAAACCTAAGGTTTTTTTACAACCCATGTTTTGTCTGGTCAACTTCATTTAATTTGTTAATGTACACTCACCACTTTGCAATGTCGACATCCCTTCTTACAACACTCTCACTGAGGATACCAAGTAATGAAGCATTTCAGGTGTTACTTTGTCCCACTCTTCCTGCAAACACGTCTTAAGGTGTGCAACAGTACGGAGTTGTCGTTGTTGCATTTTTCATTTCAAAATTCTCCACACGTTCTTTACTTATGGACAGGTCAGGACTGCCGACAGATCAGTCCAGTACCCATACCCTCTTCTTCCGCAGCCATGCCTTTGTAATATGTGCAGAATGTGGTTTTACATTGTCTTCTTGAAAAATGCATGGATGTCTTTGGAAAAGATGTCACCTTGAAGGCAGCATATGTTGCTCTAAAATCTCAATGTACTCACAAAAGTATAAAGTCCCTTTACCAAGGGCATGGACACAACCCCAAACCAGATCCTTGCTGTTGGACTTGCTCTTGATAACTGTCTGTAGCACACAGCGTCCATTTCTTCCAAAAAAGATCTGGAATACTTTGTCTGACCACAATACATATTTCCACTATGTGATGGTCCATCATAGAAGTCTCTGAGCCCAGAGAATTCAATTCCACTTCTTCGGACATGGTTAAAATAAGGCTTCTTTTTTGTACAGTACAGTTTTAAGTGTCATTTGTGAATGTTACTCTGTATTATGGTGCTTGACAAAGGTTTGCCAAAGTTTTCCATTGCCCTTGTGATTATATCAGCTATTGATGAGTGATGATTGATGGAGTACCACCTGAGGGATCAAAGATCATGGGTGTTCAGCTTAGGCTTGTGCCCTTGCCCTTTATGCACAGAAATTCCACCAGATTCCTTGAATTGTTTAATGATATTATGCACTGTAGAGGGAGAAATATGCAAATCCCTCCCTATCTTTCTTTGAAGAACATTGTTTTTCAACGTTACAATAATTTCTCACGCATTTGTTGACAAACTGGAGATCCTCTGGCCATGTTTGCTCCTCAGAGACTCAGCCTTTCGTGGATACTGCTTTTGTACCAAATCAAGATCACAATCACCTGTTTGAAATCACATTAATTATTTCACCTTGTTACTGGTACTATTTTTTTTTTGGAATGTGTTGTAGGCCTGAAATGTAGGAAAGGATGTATATAAACAAATGAAATAAAGTTGACCAGACTAAACATGAAATATCTTGGGTTCATACTGACTGCAAAGAAAGAAAAGTGATAGCATATTTAAAAATTACTGAGTTTTATTTATTTATTTTTAATTTCCATGCCGTCCCAGCTTTTTCCGATTTGGGGTTGTACTTGAAGAATCTCTCCCCAACTTGCATCAAAAAAGTTCACCTACCTTTGGTTGAGCCCGGCGAGGGAAAGCCACTTTTGGGTCAATCTGAAAAGCAAGAAGAAGAATAGTCAATATGGGTTCCAACATCACCCACAAAATCCAGGAATTCATTGCAGGTTATTCGAATATAAAATGCCCCCTCATTGAACAGACTCAGATTACTACACACAAATTACAAATATAATACAATTACAATAAAACACAAACACCATGCAGTATATGCATACAAATACACAAATATATCAATGCAAGGAAAAATTAATTTGTATTCAAAATTATTGCAATCTTTTAGGCTCCTAATTATGGTAAAGTCAAGCCAGGCAAGGAGCAGAGAACATATCTCCAGCTGAAAAACTAAACCTCTAGGAGAGCATTACTTTCAGAAAAAGGCAAAGTCAAAGTCTAGATGGCTAATCTGCTAATACTATGGTGCAGGCTAGTGTCTACTATTGCTAAAAATAAAGTCTACTCTCAAAAGCATAGCTGCATGACTGCAGTTTTTTTTCCAGAGTCTCAAAGCACATTGCCACAACCCCCTATCTCCACCAAGAGACAGAATTCAGCATTGAGCTACACAAATCACCATGCTAAAGTCCACCCCTCATTATGTGATTATAAAACAAAAAAAAAAAAAAAAAAAACAGTAAGCATGCAAACTACATGCATCATGGGCAGCAAAATGTAAAATTAAAAATTAATAAATATATGTTATATAATTGTGATAAAAGTGCTAATGGATGTTGAAGACATCAGCGATCTAGAGGTGGCTTTGGGGAGCGGCCAGTCCCTCTCATGCTATGTGCGTGCAATTAATCACAAGCATGCTGGCAACCAATCACACAAGCAGGGGAGTGGCCAGTACCTCCCATGCTGCATGCAACCAATCACTAGCGTGCTGCTGATCAATCAGAATGGAGGATATTGGACAAACCCAGTTGGTGGGCTCCGCATACCAAATGCCCTGCGACTTCGGGTGCTCCCCGGACTCCAGCATTTATGGTGTCTTTTCTCTCAGTTCTCACAGGGGCATGAAGCTCGTGACATCAATTCATTTCATTTGCAGGTTCTGTTATCCTTGGGGTACACATCTGTAGGCGATTTGGGAGTTGAGGAAACATGAATGTTTGCCAAAAATTCTGCCAATCTGTTAGATATGGCTAGGGTTTCTCCTCTACAAACTAATTAACACTTGTAACACTAGCATGAAGTTAAAGGTGGGATACTGCCACGCTGTAGAGGTGCTCATGCTGTCATGCACCCATAAAATTTTGATGTTTTGTAACAGCAAACTTAGGGCTCTGCCCCTGCTCACTTTCATTGCTTCCCGCTGGGTTATCTACTTCACTGTATCACTTTACTCTGTTTACAGGTTCTATCACATCAGTTCAATTTGCTTGTAGAAGATTGTCCATATTTTTGGCAACTTTATAAAATAACTCCTCAACAACCTATTGATAACTGACAGAATATCAATCAATTAGTTTAAGTGCAATGATAAACTGTTTGTAATTATTGCATTATCTAATTTCTTTTGTGTGTGATAACACATATTCATTTTTGAAGAACCTTTCAAAAGGCAGCTCAACTTTCTTCCCTGTAAAATTGAAATGTCAAGTGTATGCCAGAGCCTGCAGAGCAACCAAAACTACAGGGGATTTGACAGGGGGAGCTGGCCCAGCGGGGTCAGTGAATGAAGCGAGCAGGAGAAGAGCCCCTAATAAATAAATAAAAGTATTTCATTCCAATATGAAATCAAGGCTGGAGATAACCAGAATAGGTGTCATACCAGGTGAAATAATAATAAAAAAAGTTTCCTACACTGGAGTAAAAAAAAAAAAAAGAATCAAATAGAAATAATTGCTGAATCTTTAAGGTCAGACCTGGAACATGTACCCCAAAAGAGATGAGACACACATTTTACAATTTAGAGCAAAATAGAAAAATAAATGCTTCTCATCCTCCCATACTCCAGCTGTAATGCATCTGGGGACTTGGCCCAGAAATGATCAATCAAGCAGATATACTGAAGTGGGCAGTGCCAAAGCATTAGAAATGTAAACTATTAGGTTGCTAGTTCAGTTGTCAACACTGGGCTACTGTGAGCACATACATCATTTAACATTCTAGTGTTTAGATTGTGGACACATGTTGATTAAAAAAAATCAAGTGTACTTGGGATTTCTAAATCTTTTTAGATAAATGGTCAGCCAAATAAAACATGTAAACCATACATTGTGATTTAAGTTTTACAGAGCAAGAAAGAAATCAGGTATATCAACTATAGTCATGTATACCACAGGACCTTAATTTCCAAAAACAAAGTATATAACATTATTTTTTTTTTTATTTTTTTTTTTTTTTAAAAACAAAGGTTATACCAAAGATTAATATTAAATATAAAAGACATTGATATCAAAACCAAAGTTGGCTAATGACTGGAGACAATGAGTACAGATAGGAAGAGAAGTAACCAGTGGAGTCCATATAGAACACATACTACAGTTACAAATTAATGTTAATGGCACAGATTTTAATTCTAAATTGTGAATAAACTGAAATTTCCAGATGACACCAAAATGGGAGGGATGGCCAAAAGAGTGGAGGCTGCAGAAACAATTATAACTAGGCAAGCACTGGGAAAATGAGGTTTAGTGCATACAAGTGC
Source organism: Erpetoichthys calabaricus (assembly GCF_900747795.2). NCBI lineage: Eukaryota > Metazoa > Chordata > Cladistia > Polypteriformes > Polypteridae > Erpetoichthys > Erpetoichthys calabaricus. The sequence continues at coordinate 16,846,915 of NC_041411.2, read as the reverse complement.
AACGTGCTACATGCAGGTAAAATGGTCATTAATTATTAACACTGAACTATAAGGACCAGAGATTAAAAGGTTGATGCCACATTTTCACTTTACACATTGTCTACAAAAGCAGCTGAAATGGTAAATAAAGCTCAAAACTGACTTAATTATTTACATGATATCCTCAAACTAATTACCTGCAATTACCTATAATTGAAATGCATTTGCCCTTTTATTTATTTCATTAAATGCTAGCTTACAAGGCTATATTGTAAATATGTCTATTGAAATAGGAATTCATTTTATTCTCATATAGCACAAATTGAAATTAAACCATTGCCACTGCTGCTACAGTCTAGATCAAATCTTCCATCCCTTTATCTGCTGCACAGTTATAGCACTCTACCTGCATTATGTGCAATATGACCTGCACATCTTTTAAAATTAAACACAATGGCCTAGGTTGAAATGGAGCACAGCCCCTTAAAATGGATAAGAAAATGTAGCACAATTTGGGAGCAGCAATAAATGAGTTTGAAATTATACACTCTGTGTGTGTGTGTGTGTGTGTGTGTGTGTGTGTGTGTGTGTGTGTGTGCACAACAGCAGTTTTACAACAAGTCAAATGTTATTTCTCTCCCATTAGTAATCCTTTTTCGCAATCTCGTGCAATGTGACCAGGGAACCATAAGGTGTATGAAAGAGAGTGTGAGAAAAAGAGACAACTGACAGAAACTGAGAAGCTAGTGCATATAAAATGTATAAGAGTATCTTTTTGAAATTATGATTAACATAAGACGACTCCCAAGATAGTAACACATTTTTTCCACTTTGTATATTGTGTTTAAAACGTCAGCCACACACATGCCTTCTCTATTAATTAAGCCCATCACAGCAGCAGACCCAGTTGGCATGTCTAGTTACAGGCCTTGCAACATACAAATCATCTGCATGGACATGGCCCAATAGAAAACAAGTCCCCACATGCTCACCTAATCACAAGGACAGTCCTTTATAAGTACAGAATATATCTGCTAAGAAATCCAATCATGCAGTAGTTGAAGCATGTCAGCTTAATTACATATATTGATGCTTTTGCTATCAGTCATATTAACTGTCACCCATAATTGCAAATATAAATATAACCCAGCATATACTGTACATGCAAGCCTAATTACACACAAATATCCTTACACTGCCACATGCACACACATACCATCTTTCCTAATTAAAACTACAATGCTAACCGAAATACATATTATTACATACACACACACACATAATAATATAGTATACACATATATGTTATATATTATACACACACACCAATCAGTTACAACATTAAAACACAAACACTGACAGATGAAGTGAATCGCACTGATTATCTGTTACAGTGACACCCATCAAGGGATGGGATATATTAGGCTGCAAGTGAACTGGCAGTTCTTAAAAGTGATGTCTTGGAAGCAGGAACAATGGGCAAGCCTAATGAGCTGAGCAACTTTGACAAAAACCTAATTGTGATGGATGGACTACTGAGTTAGAAAATCTCCAAAACATCAGGTCTTTTGGAGTGTTCCCTATATGCATTGGCTAGTACCTACCAAAAGTGGTTGAAGGTAGGACAACCAGGATCATGGGTGCCCAAGGCTCACTGATGCGCATGGGGAGTGAAGGCTAGCTCATCTGGTCCGATCCAACAAAAGAAATCCTGACAAAAAGATGTCAGAACTGCATAGCTGTAGACCAGTAAGAGTGTCCATGCTGACCCCTGTCCACTGCTGAAATCACCTACAATGAGCACATGAGCTACACAATTGGAAAATGGAGCAATGGAAAAAGGTGGCCCGGTCTGATGAATCAGATGATATTTTATTTATTTATTTATTTATTTTTATTAAGATCAGGTCCTTCATTAACCCGGGGGAAGAAATGGATGCAGGATTCAGTATGCGAAGAAGGCAAACTGGTGGAGGCATTGGTATGCTCTTGGTAATGTTCTGCTGGGAAATAAACAATTATTTATTGAGATAGGTGAACACTTCCCGAAAGGCACAGTTGTCCAAATGGGGTGGGTTTGAGGATACGATTGTGAGTGAATGAAAAGATGGAACTCTGGAGAGAACAACATACAATTGTCCTTGACTGAAAACTGGTTTTGACAGATACAGGCATCTCTTTTTGAAAGGTTTGTCCCTGTGCCTTAATTGTCATTGCAAAGGCCAATCTAACAGGAAATTGGCTGCATGTAAAAGTAAAAGGCAAATTTGAAACTGATGGGGTCAGGGATATCTCAGAAGTGAATGGTGATAGTGGCTGGAAGCATTTGGGACATCGCCACAATTTGTGCGTCGCCACCATAAACTCCGGAAGTATTCATGTAGTCAGCGTATTGTTGAGCAGACTGTATGACTATGCTTTCGTGACTAAGAACAACGCTCTGTCGTGCGTACCCCATGGTCTTAGAGTTGGTGGGCGGGGCTCTGTCATGCATACCCCATGCGCACAGCCTGCTCATGCCTCGAGAGCGAGGGTGGATGCAGGAGGAGGGTTAGAGTTGGCAGGTGCGGCTCTGTCGTGCGTATCCCATGACGCGGGAGGTGGGTTAGAGTTGGTGGGCGGGGCTCTGTCTTGCATGTGTGCGTATCCCATGGTCGGACAACATGGTGGATTATATATAGAAAAGCAACCGGAACAGAAAAGAACAATGAAAAGTCAACGTGGCTCAGAGGTGCGTGTGGACTGTAGCAGAGACGATTATAGCTCGCATGCGGAGTTGTTCCAGAGTGACAGTTGAGAAGTCAATGTCGCCATATAGTTGTTGAACGGGATCAGAAATAAAAGGAAAACAATGTGAAGGCAATGTCATAGGTGTTCCGTTTGTCCCATCTCCAACATCGAGGAGCCATTTTGCGAAATGTTGTTCTTCAGGAAGAGCTCTCATATTTGTCGTCAGTGTAAGAACATGTATGTGACGCCACAAAGGTTGCTTGTTAATGCAACTGGCGACAGTAAGTGCTCGGGAGCCACGCATAATGACGGGGAGAATTTGTCGGAAATCTCCACCCAATAGTATTGTTTTGCCTTCAAATGGCTGCGTGTCACCCATGAGGTCACGTAATAACCTGTCAACTGCCTGGAATGCGTATGCATGTGTCATTACTGCCTCGTCCCATATTATCAATTTGGATTGCAGAAGATGTTGAGCGTGTGGCGAGGTAGGTTTGATGTTGCATGCGGAAGTAGTATTCAGCCTCAAAGGTATTTTAAAAACGGAATGTGCAGTTCGTCCACCCGGTGTCAATGTTGCAGCTATTTCTGTAGAAGCTACGGTTGTAGGAATGTCTCCCTTAGCTCCGATGGTATGAATGAGGGTTTTGTAGACAAAGGTTTTCCCTGGTCCTGCAGGACCATCTAAGAAGAAGCATGTTTGTCGGGGATGGGAATCGCTGTATACAACATGTAAAACAGTGTCAACAGCTTGTTTCTGTTCTGTGTTGAGTTTGTCGTAGTGTTCCAGGAGGAGGGTTAGAGTTGGCGGCCGGGGCTCTGACGTACGTATGCCATGACGCGGGAGGAGGGTTAAAGTTGGCGGGCAGGGCTCTGTCGTGCGTACACCATGCACACTGCCTGCTCATGCCTCGAGAGCGAGGGTGGATGCAGGAGGAGGGTTAGAGTTGGAGGGCGGGGCCCTGTCTTCCTTGCCATGGTCTTAGTGAATTACATATTTTATATATATATATATATATATATATATATATATATATATATATATATATATATATATTGTCTACCACAATAAGACTTTAATAACACAATCATGTGAGATATGCAGATGAGCATAATTTCCTGTAAAACCAAAAACTAACCCTTAAAATGCTACATATTGTATATTTTTAAGTGAATTCTGTTTATATAAGAGCTTAAAGAACAACTTTTAACTATTAAATACCGGACTTATTAGGAAAATTAAATTACATGGCAAACTCAACTATTTACAAAAATAATCTCTAAAATTTTAACAATTTTCTACTGGCTCTAATTAACTGTCAAGATTGAAAGCGGTATCACCTATCACCGTAAAGGTGGCAGCCTTTAAACAATGGAAGGAAGAAAACAAAAACAGAAACAACAGAATGTACCTTTAGTTCACGCCTTCTTATTAATGCTCAACAAGCATGTAGCCCTTAGAGGTCTCCTTAATTAATCAGAAATATGCTTTTCCCTTCAGTGGAAAATAGTGTAGTGATGTGATAAAACAGTGGTTTTTATTTCACAAGACTGCTTCTTGCATTCACTGAACAAATGACTTAACTATATTATATCATATCTATATATGTATCTATACATCTATCTATCTATCTATATCTATATCTATCTATATCTATATCTATATATATCTATATCTATCTATATCTATATCTATATATATATATATATATATATATATATATATATATATATATATTACTGTCCAAAGGTTTAAGGCAGGTGTGAAAAAATGCTGTAAACAAAGAATGCTTTCAAAAATAGAAGTGTTAATCATTTATTTTCATCAATCAACAAAATGCAGTGAATGAACAAAAGAGAAATCTAAATCAAATCAATATTTGGTGTGACCACCCTTTGCCTTCAAAACAGCATCAATTCTTCTAGGTACACTTGCACACAGTTTTTGAAGGAACTCGGCTGGTAGGTTGTTCCAAACATCTTGGAGAACTAACCACAGACCTTCTGTGGATGTAGGCTTCCTCACATCCTTCTGTCTCTTCATGTAATCCCTGACACACTCGATGATGTTGAGATCAGGGCTCTGTGGGGGCCATACCATCACTTCCAGGACTTCTTGTTCTTCTTTACGCTGAAGATACTTATTAATGACTTTGGCTGTAAATTTGGGATCGTTGTCCTGCTGCAGAATAAATTTGGGGACAATCATACGCCTCCCTGATGGTATTGCATGATGGATAAGTATCGGCCTGTATTTCTCAGCATTGAGAACACCATTAATCCTGATCAAATCTCCAACTCCATTTGCAGAAATGCAGCCCCAAACGTTCAAGGAACCTCTACCATGCTTCACTGTTGCCTGCAGACACTCATTATTGTACCGCTCTCCAGCCCTTCGACGAACAAACTGCCTTCTGCTACAGCCAAATATTTAAAATTTTTGACTCATCAGTCCAGAGCACCTGTTGCCATTTTTCTGCACCCCAGTTCCTATGTTTTCGTGCATACTTGAGTCACTTGGCCTTGTTTCCATGTCGGAGGTATGGCTTTTTGGCTGCAACTCTTCCATGAAGACCACTTCTGGCCAGACTTCTCCGGACAGTAGATGGGTGTACCTGGGTCCCACTGGTTTCTGCCAGTTCTGAGCTGATGGCACTGCTGGACATCTTCCGATTTCGAAGGGTAATAAGCTTGATGTGTCTTTCATCTGCTGCAATAAGTTTCCTTGGCCGACCATTGCGTCAACGTTGATCCTCAACGTAACCCGTTTCTTTGTGCTTCTTCAAAAGAGCTTGAACAGCACATCTTGAAACCCCAGTCTGCTTTGAAATATTTGTCTGGGAGAGACCTTGCTGATGCAGTATAACTACCTTGTGTCTTGTTGCTGTGCTCAATCTTGCCATGACATGAAACTGTGTTCCATAACCTCACCTTGGTAGCAGAGTTTGGCTGTTCCTCACCCAGTTTTAAGCCTCCTACATAGCCGTTTCTGTTTCAGTTAATGACTGTGTTTCAACCTACATGTGACATTGATGATCATTAGCACCTGTTTGGTATAATTGGTTGATCATACACCTGACTATAATCCTACAAAATCCCTGACTTTGTGCAAGTGTACCCTATAAGAATTGATGCTGGTTTGAAGGCAAAAGGTAGTAACACCAAATATTGATTTGATTTAGATTTTTCTTTTGTTCGCTCACTTTGCATTTTGTAAATTGATAACAATAAACAATCATTATTTATATTTTTGAAAGCATTCTTTGTTTACAGCATTTTTTCACACCTGCCTAAAACTTTTCACAGTACTGTATATATATATATATATATATATATATATATATATATATATACACACACACACACACACACACACAGCGCATCCGGAAAGTATTCACAGCGCATCACTTTTTCCACATTTTGTTATGTTACCACCTTATTCCAAAATGGATTAAATTAATTTTTTTCCTCAGAATTCTACACCAAACACCTCATAATGACAACGTGAAAAAAGTTTACTTGAGGTTTTTGCAAATTTTTTAAAAATAAAAAAAACTGAGAATGTACATAAGTATTCACATCCTTTGCTCAATACTTTGTCAATGCACCTTTGGCGCAATTACAGCCTCAAGTCTTTTTGAATATGATGCCACAAGCTTGGCAACACACTATCCTTGGCCAGTTTCGCCCCATTCCTCTTTGCAGCAACTCTCAAGCTCCATCAGGTTGGATGGGAAGCGTCGGTGCACAGCCACTTTAAGATCTCTCCAGAGATGTTCAATCGGATTCCAAGTCTGGGCTCTGGCTAGGCCACTCAAGGACATTCACAGAGTTGTCCTGAAGCCACTCCTTTGATATCTTGGTTGTGTGCTTAGGGTCGTTGACCTGCTGAAAGATGAACCGTCTCCCCAGTCTGAGGTCAAGAGCGCTCTGGAGCAGGTTTTCATCCAGGAATGTCTCTGTACATTGCTGCAGTCATCTTCCCCTTTATCCTGACTAGTCTCCCAGTCCCCTGCCGCTGAAAAACATCCCCACAGCATGATGCTGCCACCACCATGCTTCACTTTAGGGATGGTATTGGCCTGGTGATGAGCGATGCCAGGTTTCCTCCAAACGTCACGCCTGGCATTCACACCAAAGAGTTCAATCTTTGTCTCATCAGACCAGAGAATTTTCTTTCTCATGGTCTGAGAGTCCTTCAGGTGCCTTTTGGCAAACTCCAGGCGGGCTGCCATGTGCCTTTTACTAAGGAGTTGGCTTCCGTCTGGCCACTCTACCATAAAGGCCTGATTGGTGGATTGCTGCAGAGATGGTTGTCCTTCTGGAAGTTTCTCCTCTCTCCACAGAGGACCTCTGGAGCTCTGACAGAGTGACCATCGGGTTCTTGGTCACCTCCCTGACTAAGGCCCTTCTCCCCCAATCGCTCAGTTTAGATGGCCGGCCAGCTCTAGGAAGAGTCCTGGTGCTTTCGAACTTCTTCCACTTACGGATGATGGAGGCCACTGTGCTCATTGGGACCTTCAAAGCAGCAGAAATTTTTCTGTAAACCTTCCCCAGATTTGTGCCTCGAGACAATCCTGTCTCGGAGGGTCTACAGACAATTCCTTTGACTTCATGCTTGGTTTATGCTCTGACATGAACTGTCAACTGTGGGGACCTTATATAGACAGATGTGTGCCTTTCCAAATCATGTCCAATCAACTGAATTTACCACAGGTGGACTCCAATTAAGCTGCAGAAACATCTCAAGGATGATCAGGGAAAACAGGATGCACCTGAGCTCAATTTTGAGCTTCATGGCAAAGGCTGTGAATACTTATGTACAGGTGCTTTAATTTTTTTATTTTTAATAAATTTGCAAAAACCTCAAGTAAACTTTTTTCACGTTGTCCATTATGGGGTGTTGTGTATAGAATTCTGAGGGAAAAAATGAATTTAATCCATTTTGGAACTAAGGCTGTAACATAAAAAAAAATGTGGAAAAAGTGATGCGCTGTGAATACTTTCTGGATGCACTGTATACACATATTATATATATATAATATATATATATATATATATATATATATTATATATTATATATATATATATATATATAATATTGCATGCACACACAAGCAGATTGTGTGTTAGTGCATTTTTATTAAAGTTCCATTAATATTGGTTCTCTGAGTACCATATTAAATTATGCTATTACAAGCAGTCCAAAAGTCATAAAGAACAAAAAACATTAACTGCCTTTGCAAGGCCCTTCTCCGAGGGCCTTCTTATCCTTGTTTGACTACCCTGGGCATCCTAATCAAACACAAACTCTTTCTTCTTTCACAGGTATAGACATTGCCACACCCAGCATAAAAAGTAGTGTTGGGATGCCAACCTTGTCACATGAGCATTTACACAGACACCCTATAATAATAAAATCCAGAATGCCAGTGTAATTACATGTACATATCCATACAACAATACAAGTATAGTTTGTGCCATGCATGATTAATCTTTACTTATACGACCCGATATAAGACAAGCTCCAGCATGGCAAATTAATCATTCTTAGAAATATATAAATTTAAGCTATACAAACTGTGTATGTTTGAAATGAGTACTCTTTATACTGTATATAAAATGCATCACCCATATTCACAGTTTGGGCTTGCAAAAAAAAGTAAAACTAAATAACATAAGATCCTCAAACATTTCAAGAATATGTACCAGAGAAATTCCCCTTTGCCCGAAACATGTCAATACTAAACCCGGCAGATTTTGAAGGCTTTGTTATATCCCATAGACAGTTCAGCATGGTACAAACACCACCTTCCCTACATAATTCACAAGTTGTCAAACAGACTGCTGAAGCAAGCAGCCATTCAGGTATAATCGAGAGTGGGCTGCACTTCTTGTCACTCCCAAAAGACAAGGCAATTAACTGCTGCTGTGGGAAAACTGGTCATCTTCAGGCACCAGCCCATGCAGAGAAAAACTGATAAGAACATTCTATACTTTGTGTGTCTGGCATGGTGTACTCGTATAAGCTCTCCAGCATTACTGGAAAATATTTGTTAATTAAAAAAAAGCAGACAGTGGACACTGTATGTTTATCCATTGCAGTTGCCTTCTAAACACCTTTGCACCACAATCCTTAAACATAAACCAACTATATAAATTGTCACAGGTGAAAACTGATATTAGGACAATATTTTCTTCATCCTAGTTTTCCTAAAACAAACAATTAAATCTACCATTCAGCAAATATCTATCATTCCTTACATCTACATCATTATGATGAGAATTGGTTGTTTTTGGTGGGGTGGGTGGGGAGGGGGGTGGTTTGTCTGTTAAGCGGACATTAAAGCCAGAAATTTAAAAATGACATAAGTGAAGGTACAAAATGACACAACAGAAGCAAAACTGGAAAAGCAAATAACTGGCACAGAGGTTCCACAGAAGGCTACGTAAATTCAGTGCAGAAGAGACCCCTGCAACATTGCTAGTGACTGAGGAACAAGTAGTGGGCAGGTGAATCCCCAAACATTGTTCTTCATCAACAATAAACAATAATCGTTAAAAAGTTTGTCTATATTGCAGATATGTTTCTGTGTGCTGCTTGATGATACAACAGGCAACTCTATTTTATACAAATTGGGACACTTGGAATTTAAGCATGCTCCATAATGGATAATCAATCGATTAAATGTACTAAACCATTATACAGCCACAATAAGCTAGTTTGTGTTCAACAGCAGTACAGGCCCAAAGGTTTTTTCACACACATCCTCAAAGCAACAGAATACAAATTATTATTTGTAATTACAGTGTTTACCTTTGCTCTTACCAGCCGCTGGTCACCTCTATATCCAGCCTACGATTGACCACAAGACAATGCTATACCCAGGATGAAAAACAAGCATCTATACCATTAACACAGTTATTTAATAATTGGAATCTCCCGTGTCCCCAAAACACTTTTTTTTTTTCTTTAAACTTTGGAAAAGGTAAATCTAGACAGGGGAACACTAGAGTACTAGAGTGAAGAATCTAAATAAATGTCTCAAAATCCATACTTCTTGTCTTCACCTCTGGATACATTGTCTGATTTTCAGCCTAGTGTATATATGGACATCTGAACAATATCCAGTAATGCTTGTAAACTGAATGGTGCGTGGTGTTAGCGGTGTTCCGTAAAATAGTGACAGCTTGATGCACAGAGGAAAAGCCAAAAGGTAAATGAAGTTTTCATATATTTTGCACTTGCCCTATCAGTTGGTTGTGTGCAGCTACAAGAACAGAACATACTGGGCTTTGTAAACTTAACATATCCATCTTGAACTGTGGGGTCAAAGTGGCTGATGACATGCACTGAAGAAAAGTGCCAAATCCAGTTTTGCAGGAGGTATAGAATTCCAAAGACCACCCACAACAGTACGAGAAGAGAGATTCACCCAAGTCAAATATATACAAATGTATACTTTTCTTCAGAATGATTGGACACATATCCTTAACTGCAGAAGACCAAGGTACTTTACACTTTAATTCCTGTGAGTCAGTCATCATCAATGCGAGTGTAAATGTGCAAATGGCAAACCACCTGCTGATTTGTGACAATTTTGCTTATGTGGAAATAGCACAAACAAGATGTACAGAGACAAAAAACACTGGTCTTCCAACAGTATATAAAAGCTTGAACAAACCTTTTCTAATTGCAGTATAAAGGACTAGAAGGGTATGTTTAAAAATGAAGCACTTGTAAGTTCTGTATTCATGTTCAGGTCAATTTAACAAATATATTAGTTATGTTTTTACTTCTGTTTGAATAAGCATTACAACTGCTCAAACCCTTTCAAAATATGTATTAAATTATAATCATATAATTTTATTCATACAATTATATGAATAGAAGTACAGAATAATTTATTGGTTTCTATAGCTCTGATTATACTGAACACCTTCAACAAATCAATGGTTTAATGCCATTTCACTTGTTTAAATATACTTCCTCGCACTGATGGGGAAAGGGAAGCTGGAGTCAATCCCAAAAACACAGGACACAAATCAGGAACCGTCCCAGGAAGCAATGCCATGGACTCACAGTGCTACTCCCTTATAGTCCAAGAGCATGCTGTTAGCTTGACTGGCGACTCTAACCTAACAGTGGGTAAATGCATACGATCAAGACTTGCATTCACATTTAGAACTGAAAATGAGGTGATAGTAATAAGATAAACTAAACCTGTTTTTCCATCCATCCTCTTCCGCTTATCCGAGGTCGGGTCGTGGGGGGCAGCAGCTTGAGCAGAGATGCCCAGACTTCCCTTTCCCCGGCCACTTCTTCTAGCTCTTCCAGGAGAATCCCAAGGCGTTCTCAGGCCAGCCAAGAGACACAGTCCCTCCAGCGTGTCCTGGGTCTTCCGTGGGGCCTCCTCCCGGTTAGACGTGCCTGGAACACCTCACCAGGGAGGCGTCCAGGAGGCATCCTGAATCAGATGCCCGAGCCACCTCATCTGACTCCTCTCGATGCGGAGGAGCAGCGGCTCTACTCTGAGCCCCTCCCGGATGACTGAGCTTCTCACCCTATCTTTAAGGGAAAGCTCAGACACCCTGCGGAGGGAAACTCATTTCAGCCGCTTGCATTCGTGATCTTGTTCTTTCGGTCACTACCCATATAGCTCATGACCATAGGTGAGGGTAGGAACATAGATCAACTGGTAAATTGAGAGCTTTGCCTTGCGGCTCAGCTCCTTTTTCACCACGACAGACCAACGCAGAGCCCGCATTACTGCGGATGCCGCACCGATCCACCTGTTGATCTCACGCTCCATTCTTCCCTCACCCGTGAACAAGACCCCAAGATACTTGAACTCCTCCACTTGGGGCAGGATCTCGCTACCAACCCTGAGAGGGCACTCCACCCTTTTCCGGCTGAGGACGATGGTCTCGGATTTGGAGGTGCTGATTCCCATCCCAGCCGCTTCACACTCGGCTGCGAACCTATCCAGAGAGAGCTGAAGATCACGGCCTGATGAAGCAAAACAGGACAACATCATCTGCAAAAAGCAGTGACCCAATCCTGAGCCCATCAAACTGGACCCCCTCAACGCCCTGGCTGCGCCTAGAAATTCTGTCCATAAAAGTTATTAACAGAATCGGTGACAAAGGGCAGCCCTGGCGGAATCCAACTCTCACTGGAAACGGGGTTCGACTTACTGCCGGCAATGCAGACCAAGCTCTGGCACCGATCGTACAGGGACCGAACAGCCCTTATCAGGGGGTCCGGTACCCCCATACTCTCGGAGTACCCCCCACAGGATTCCCCGAGGGACATGGTCGAATGCCTTTTCCAAGTCCACAAAACACATGTAGACTGGTTGGGCAAACTCCCCATGCACCCTCCAGGACCCTGCTATGGGTGTAGAGCTGGTCCACTGTTACGTGACCAGGACGAAAACCACACTGTTCCTCCTGAATCCGAGGTTCGACTATCCGACGGCCCCTCCTCTCCAGGACCCCCCGAATAGACTTTTCCAGGGAGGCTGAGGAGTGTGATCCCTCTGTAGTTGGAACACACCCTCCGGTCCCCTTTCTTAAAGAGGGGGACCACCACCCCGGTCTGCCAATCCAGAGGCACTGTCCCTGATGTCCATGCGATGTTGCAGAGGCGTGTCAACTAAGACAGTCCTACAACATCCAGAGCCTTGAGGAGCTCCGGGCGTATCTCATCCACCCCCGGGGCCCTGCCACCAAGGAGTTTTTTGACCACCTCAGTGAGCTCAGTCCCAGAGATGGGAGCCCACCTCTGAGTCTAAACATGTTTTTACAAGGCAAATTATTCTGTCCTCAAAAGCATAATATTTTCAAACTTAACATTATGAAGATATTCAATGTTCCTTAAAAGTTTTTAAGAATCGGCGTTCTAAGCTTACAGATGGCTTAACGTCTATTACAGACCTGATTGTGTGGCAATTGGGTGTTTGGAGAAAGAAAAGTAAGGACAGGAATTAGTACATTTGAGAAAAAAAAAAAAGTACTTCTGTAATAAAGAATTTCATTGAAGGTCGCGCATGGCGCAGCAAGCATCTTGCTGTAAGACATGAACAATCACTGTGCCACCGTGTTCCCATGTTTAATAACATGCTTTAACTCATATCATCATGAAAATGATATCACGTATACTTTATACTTCTCGGTATTTTAATTACTCAGAGAGCTGTACTATTACGAACGTAATGGATTCTGTGTCCTGTCAGAGGAAGAGCACGTAGTGATTCGGGCACATAGAGCACATATAAGATCAAATACAAAACAAAGCATTTAATGTGCTACTTTAGTTACGATGGGATTTGAGAAACTAGTAAATTAAACAATTTTAAGATGAAGTTTATGATGTTCTACTTTAATGACAAAATAAACTATGTGATTAAAGTGGAAAATTTCGAGATTAAAGTTGACATTTCATGCTTTTTTCACACAGTGTGCCTTTTTTTTCACTGTACCCTAATAAGCTTTCATATGACACTCAGACGGTGGGCTACGAGTCACCTTTTCATGCTGACTTTGATATGTGACAACTTTTTTATTTCGGGCACTGTGCGACTTTGTGAACTTGAGCTTTCGAGTTTCTCCGAACACGCTATGTCACTCGATCAACTTCCTTTTGTTGCTTATATAACTGTTTAAACCAACAAATAGTACGTTTTTCTTTGCCTCCATTTGGTATTCACTGAAATTCTATTTTTCCTCGTACTTTTGCCATTGCCTTTTCACAGAACGCTGGGCTTAAGGGCTATTTATATTGATTTGCATATTCAAAGAGGTGTAATTCTGGGAGGAGTTGGGGCGGGACAGCAAGAGCGTACACGTGCGTTTATTTCCACGCTGAGCGGGATTTATGTAGCGGAAGAACGCAGAGATTCCTGCATCTGGATTTTTCTGTGTGTAAGCACATTTCGGCTTTTGTGCTTCCATCATGTTATAGTGCGAATTCTACGCAAGGCGTTATGCATGAGGCCCCATGTATTGGTGAACAGTACCAGGCCTTACAAAACTGATCAGAGCATCCCTAATTTTATTTATATACACATACATTACACACACTAGTATTAAGTGTCTATGCCAGCTCAATAATATGAAATAGGTATATTTTAAAAATTAAAGGTATTGCCAGGTGGCAAAATGATGGCTTAGAAGTCCATGCTGCTACCTCACAGCTCTGGCGACATGACTGAGTTCTCTCCTGGTCACTGTCTCAGAATTAAGTGTATGTTCTTACCATCTATGTGGGTTTTCTCCTGGTACTCCACCTTCCTCCCACATCTCAAATATGTGTACACTGACCAACAATTCTAAATTGTCCTTCTGTAATTGACAGTGGGTGTATGTGCCTCCTTTTGTAACTCTTCAAACAGAAAGGGTTCCCTTTATGATCTGTCCCACCCTGGACACACAGAATCCAAACTCAGGACAACACTCTATGCCTAAAGCAACTGACATAGTCAGTCAAGGAAGAACTCTGTCCGCTCCAGTCACTAATGAGATATCTGATTACAGGTGGCAGCAGTGGCCTGTCTCCATGGCAGACTCATTCCAGTTGAGCTCTGCTATAACGTAATGGACTTGAGTCCCATCCAGGTTTAGTTTCCACCTTGTGCGCAATACTGACAAGATTCATTAAAAACTTGTTATTAATCAACCAGTTGTAATTTAACAAATTAAATTTTTCCTACATTTACAATAACTGCCTGTAGTAATTACCTACTGATGATATAAAGAGTTAAAAGTGAATAAATAAAGAATATGCCAGACCACAGGTGGGTTTCAGCCTTGTGGATCCCAAACTAGCATGATGCTGGAACAGTATGGACAACTCTCATAAAAATTGGGTTCTTGTGGTAACTGAGTAAAATTGAATGTAAGAGATAAACAAAAAAAGTCTAAGAAATAACAGTAAACACGAAAAGAGCAAAGATATCAACAGCCTGCATCCTTTAACTTAGGAGTGAAGGCAGTGATGGAACATGAAAGGAGGCAGAGAGAGAAAAATAGAATACAGTAGTAATACTTTACTGATGGGCTAAGGAGTGAAGCTAGTAATGATTTAAACTGGTGGGCAGCACACAAACATTGCTGGACAAGGGATAGAGGACAGTGGTTGTAAAAGGTGTTGCTCTGAGTACTGGGGTAAAGATGGCAATGGCAAATAGTAGTGAAAGCAGGCTATTGTCATGATAATTTTTCCAATGGACCTTACAATCTGCTTACATCTGTGGTTCAAACCAACAAGAGGAAACACCACATAAAAATACTGTATATCACATTATTGTCCATTTGTTGAAGAATGCTTACTTTGATTTCCTACAAGGCTGTGCAACCACACGAATTAATGTCTGTTGTTAGCCTTTAGCCGTGTACAGCACAGGGCATCATCCATGTCAGAGGCCGAATGTAAGCGAACAACAATTAGTTTAGTAACTGAAATGTGATAATTTCTTAGGGAAATACTCCTCAAATTCATAATAAATATAGTATAGTTGGGAAGCAGGCTAAGAAAGCAGGTCATTCCTCAGCTCACAAAAGGTCCAGTTAAGCAAGGAAAACAAATTTGGTAGACATCTGGTTAACAGCAATACATTTCTGACAAAGACCAACAGAGTGACATACAGAGACTGTCTACCAAGCTGCAACTCGGCCAAGCTGCCCACAATCATCAGTCAGAACAGCCTTAGTCAACCTGCTGCCTGAAGTTGGCTTCTCTGACAGCTGCTTGCCCTCCGGCATGCATTCAAACACTACCTAATCAATCCCTGCCAAAATTAAAAAGGCAGATCTCTCTCCTTTGGTGGTCCTGTTACTCCATAAGTCTCTATCTACCCTGACATCATTACTTTTGTTGACCAAAAAATTACAAAGACCTTATAATCAGTTCAGAGACTTAAGTTATTTCTCAGAAAAATAGACCATCAAAAGGTAACATCCATGATGTTCCATTTTACAACAGGCACATTAAAGCAAGTCTCTGGAAAGTCAAGACAATATGTTAATACTGTACTTGGCCCAGAAAAAATATCAAATACTGACATATACACATTGGCCGGCAAAGTGCCAGCTCCCTTTAACAGCCACAACAGAACAAAAAAAAAAAAAAAAAAACAACAAGTACTGTAGTGCACAGCAAAACCCTACGGACTTGGCAGAGCAGCATGGCATAATTCCAAAAGACTACCATAGAGGCCACCACCTTTGCAGCTTTAGCAATATATTGGAAAGCAACAGGATAGAAATGAGGAGAGGCAATCACTTTTACACCATACCTGACCAATGTACTACCATGACCCACTTAATTTTGGTTGTGTTACAGCTTCTGCAAAAAAAAAAAAACACTTATCCACCATCCTCTAGCATACCAAAATGTAACCCTCTCCTCATTAAAGCACCCTTATCCATATATTTTGGGGGGCAAAATTATTATAAAACATCCAATAGGCCATTTATACAAATTATCTCCTTTACAGCAGCTTAACATTATTTTACCATTGCCCAGGCACAAAAATACCACTGTCGCACTTGACTGTACAATTTCCAGAGTGTTCCTTGCCTTCATAAAACTCCTATTAGGGAGCACATGAACCCCACAAATTAATGCTGCTTTCATGTGCTATTTCTGGAGATAACACTGTGAAGTCTATTTTATTGTGTTTTTGTGAATTTAGGATCAGCATTTTGGAGAAACAAAAGGTTTCTTTTGACTTGCTACTTGGTCTTCTCAAAAAGCAACAAAAAGTCAAGCAAAATAACACCTTTTATTGGCTAACTAAAAAGATTATAATATGCAAGCTTTCAAAGCAACTCGGGCCACTTCTACAGGCATAGCTTGGCAAATTCTGGTAGCACAGTTGTCTCCAAATGTCCCACTGACATCTACCTCTTCAAAGGGTATTTACTTGGAAGTTTCCACTGGGAAACTGATGTTTCCCATTGGTTCCATAGCATTGGAGGGCTGTAATATTTCAGGGTGATGTCCATACTTCTTCATTAAACTGAAAGAAATTATACCAATCAATATCCTTTCTGTAATATACAGGACAATATTACCATACAAGCAGTAAATTTAAAAGTACCAAAATAAGGTAGTCAGACAGGCTCAGCTGACTCCCAGAAAAAAACTGCTCAAGCGTTTGGTTGCAGGTGCATCTGCAATATGTGGAACTGTTCACTTGCAGAAAACCCCCGGAGTAAACAGCAGGACTGACGTCATGCAGGCCATGTCCTGATCTCTGGGGGCTTATCGCATTCCATACTGTTGTTAGAGCAACATCCCTTCTAAAAACAGCCGGGTTAATTCAGCCCACAACACCCAATAAGTAGCCAGATTTAGAGCGGTAAACCTCAGGCAGAGTGCCCTCTCGCCTCCAGAAAGGATATAAGGAACTGGGTTCACAGTAAAAATTCCATTAGTGCTTTTGAATATCAATAAGGAACAGCTCATCAGGACCCAGCAGAAAAATCAGAATGAGTACTGTGTATGCCACAGGACCAATAGCGATTTGCAAGTGCCGTCTCTAAAATCCAAAGGAAGGCTAGGCAGGGTTTCTCCCACTAAGAAACTGCAGCTTAGCATATACATACATTACAAACTGTCAGTTACAAAAACACTATTCACCAACTGGGGTGCAGGTCAGTGGCAGTGATATTCATAAACTTGAAAAATAGAACACCGGTACAGCCTCCTCACAACCTCCACATCAAGTGGTCTCCAAAATTAACACTAAGACAAAGGGACCGAAAGCAGCGTTCACTACACACATTAACTTCATGTTTCCCTGTGTGCTATCCATCAGGACATAACATTGCATTCCTGATCCTCACCCATACTAAAAAATTTCCCAAAAGCAAAATAACTCCAATGAGACCCACACTATAAACAGGTGCTGCCCAAAGATAAAGGCACCATACTATCACCACAGACCTCAAACAAATAAAAATATGCTTTAA
Source organism: Erpetoichthys calabaricus (assembly GCF_900747795.2). NCBI lineage: Eukaryota > Metazoa > Chordata > Cladistia > Polypteriformes > Polypteridae > Erpetoichthys > Erpetoichthys calabaricus. The sequence goes on along the minus strand of NC_041411.2, from coordinate 16,829,227 downwards.
AGACATTAATAAAAGACTATAGCAACCTAACCACGAAATATAAATAAAATTCTGAAATAAACAAACAATGTAGAATTTCAAACACTGGCACACTGATATCTGTAACTCGGGTTATTGCTCAGTGTGGTATGTCCCACATGCAAACTGATACTGTATCAGTCCCAGTGGGTAAAATACTAGACTGTCAATCATAAGGCTGCAAACCAACAACTTATATTTTATATAGCATCTTTCTACAGTGAACATCAAGTACAGAAAAATAGTATATCTGGTTGTACATTTACTTTTTTACAGTTGGACCATGGGTAGGTTACTATGGGTCACACAGTGGATCACAGGTGGAAACTGAACTTGTAACCTTGTAGAGTTCTTTTCTTAGCTGCTATACCTACAAGTTTAATCCCTACCATTTACACACCAAGTGACCTTGAGAAACTCAGATCACTAGTCTTCACAAACACGAAACATGCAAAGTACATTACTATAGCAGAAAGCTCCTTGTAATAGTGTTGTACAAAGCACACAGTGATGCAGTCTCCTATGTCTCACACATAAAATGACTTTCGCAAGGTTACTAAACAAGGCTATGCCTCCATCTGGAATGCTACACATTTCCCCATTAATTCGGAAACCTACATTGGAATTCTGAAAGGAGCCGTAAGAAAAAAAAAATCTCCAATGCCTACTTGCTTCCTTGACTAATAGGGAGGACAGCAATTTAATCACGGCAGGAATCTGCATCTCTCATTCACAGGAAACCCCACACCTTGAGACTGGCAAGAAGCAGCAAATAAAAGTCTCCGTAGAAACAGAGGGAATTCACCTGGGGCCAATGAACTATGGCAGCATTTTTTCATGAAAATTAAAAATAAAGAATAAAATACTTAAAATTACAATGCCTAAATATCTGTCTTATATTATATTTTACGATACACCAATGCAGATGTGAATAACATATACTGCACTGAAGACTAACAATTTTAGTTCATAAGCACACTCAAATGTATATTTTTTGCATTATATACTTGACAGACACCTTTATCTTAGGCATCATGCAAGATCGGAATATATTACAACCTTTTACACATAACTTTTAAAAGTTAAGATTGTGCCTTACTCAGGATTGCATAGGCAATAATTCAACTAGCATTCAACCAAAAGCCTTAGTCACCTAACCATATTTACTATATGAATGCAAGAATTCAGTTTGCTTTTTATTTACCATATTTAATAATGAAGCACCGTCACAAGAAAGCTATACAAAGCAAATAAGATTACAAAAAGAGGACAAACAATGCCTTTCTCGTGTAGTACACCTACTTTGTAAACTTTTATTGATGCCCCCATTTGCTTTATATCTATCATCTTCAGCACATGTTGCCTATGTGTTTTGGTAATTTTGTACTGATGTCTGATCCCAAACTGAAACGTCAACATGTTATTCTAATAATTTACTGAATTATACAATTTAGCACTTCAGAAAAGTTTGAAGCACAATAAAATAACTAAAGATACTATACTTTCTTGGTTGCTAGCTCTACTGCTAGCAGGGCTGTAATTTCCTTCTATGGAGTTGTGATGCCCTATAATCCCCAACGGATTCCTCAAAGTTTTCAGAAGTGATGCAGTTTTACTTGACTAGTTACTAAAAAATTTATCTTTGTTAGAGTTGTCAGAGTTAGGGTTAGTCTGCATAGGCTCTTCTTGTTGCAAGGCACCCTTGTTAGCCACAGAACTACTCATGACGAGCTTGGTAACAAAATAAGTAAGACAGAAAAAAGGTTTATTTAAAAAAAAAAAAAAGAGTCATCCGTTTTCTGAACCTGCTTCCCAGAATGAGGTCATATGAAACTCATGGCTCGTATGGTTAGGCACCATTCATTGATGGGGGGCACTCATGGGACCTATATTCCCCACACTATAATCACCATTCAGCCATGCCTGATGTCTCAGGATTAAAACTTGTAGACTCCACAAATAAAGCACCCTTCAAAGATCCAAAATGGTTCCTAAATGCTACAAGGCAGTAATACTATCAGTCAAAGTTAAAAGCTGCAAAATGTTACCAATTTCATTATAAATACTTGAGGTGCCAGGACTTTGTCAGGTTGAGAGCTCTGATTAACATAAAGGGGAAATAGACAGTGCCTAGTCTGAGAATAAAACACATCTTTATGACAGCGGTTTTAATCACTGTGCCACCATACTACATTTTTCTATGTTGACTCTGCACCTTCTTTCCATGTCAGCATAAGTATTTCTCTGGGTACTCTGGTACTACATCCACACCCAAAAGACATGATTGTTAGGTTAAGTTGTAATGAAGCTGCATGTTTAAGTATTGGTGTGTGCATGCAGGTTGGATAATGGAGGTGATACATGTATTAAACAAATTACAACGAGTTGTCAGTTTTTCTCTTGACCACATTAAGAATAACCCATGTTATTTTACAAGTCAAAGTTATTTTTTCACAACTACAATAATAATAATAATAATAATAATAATAATAGTAATGTTTAATTTACATAGCACCTTATGCATTGTATCAACTTCCAACCTCCTCCTCCTTTCCCATGCTCAAGGCACAATAATGATATACATGAATTTGCCGTGGTAAATTAGGTTAAGTGAAGCATTTTTAATATAGTTAAAAAATGTAATGCCAGTTGTTATAGTTTAAAATGGCATTAATAATGCACCAGTGAGTGCATACATGAAAACAAAATGTCTTAAAAATTACCAAATATGACGGTTTTCAAACCAAGAATGTTCTACATTATTGAACTATGTCTTGAGGTTGTACACATATAATACTGCCTATCCATGACATTTTTGCAATTTATATTTTATATAATTTTTCTTTTAAGAATATTATATTTTAAAAGAAGCTTGGCAGTGTTCCTCACACCATTACCTATCTCCCTCCATGGTAACCTTGCAGCCTCCTTGGGCATTGTTTACTATAGTTTGTTTTGTGAATGTTGTGATTGCCATTGTTTAAGAGCTGTACAAGTGCTTAAAATAGGTTTTTCTCAAGATTTAGTCAAATTAGCTGCCATTTTAGAGCAGTGATAAATCTGACAATGAAAAAGAAAATGCCAATGCCACACTAAACCATTTAAATCACTTAATTTTGTGCTATTTTTCTTCCTTAGTTACTTGAAAACTCCATCCATTACAGCCACTATGAACAGGTACATAAATATTTATCTTGAGCTCAGGAAAATGCCAAGAAGTTGTAAAAAAAAACTTCCAATGTTCTTTTGTTTCATATACCTTCCATGTTTCTGAGGTAGGTTTGTTTACTAAAATTCAAAACTTGTCCAGATTCAAAACAGACATAATCATGAAATATTAAGTATTTTATGTTAATGTTTGTTAATGGTGCTCTTTTCATTTATATATAAAAAAATACTTTGCAAAAGAATACAATTTTGCATGGAAAATTAACGTATACCACGATTGTGATAAAATAACTCAGGCTTGAAAAATACCAAATTGTCCTTTAATTCATGTTTAGATGAAGACACATCTGTTTTATAACCCCTACCACAAACAAAAATTTTGGTCCATAAAGGTAAACATCCATCTATCCATCTAGCATGGAACCCACTAAATCCATTTCAAGGTTGTGAAGGTCAGAACCTACCTAAGCAGCATCAGGCACACTGACTCACATAGGACCAACTCAGCTTTGTGCTTTAGGCAACTTGCAACTCTATGAGATGTGAAGGGCAAATCACAAAACCTGTAGAAAAAAATCATACAGACCTGGGGACAGTATGTAAACTCTACAAAGACCATAGCAAACTGAGATTTAAACCAAAGACTCTAGGTTCAGATGGCAGCAGTGTTTACCACTGCACCACGATGCACCTCTTTTCATCTAGCTAATCAAACTATTAACACATGTCACAAAGCAGAAAAAATACACATATATAGTGGAACAAATATGCAAAAGTTAATTACATGCTGGAAAAAAGGATACACAATGCTTTAGCAATAGGCTTTCATGTCATTTTCTTTTGTTTTTCACTGGAATTTAGTTTCACTTAATTTTTTTTTTTACCTTCCAGATGTATGCAGGCACAGATTTTACTGACTCCTATGTATGAGATATACACAAACATACAACAGAATCCTCTATTTAGCAGTGGGTCAAAAGTGTTGAATACAAATTTAGTAGCACATTTTATTCTATATAATATCATGCATATCACTTATAAAAATAACTTTATATGATAAAATAGTTTTTTCTTACATAACCATCTATAGCCATCATTTTTTAACATTAGTAAGTAAGTGCAATGATGTACCCAGCCACAGAAGGCCACAGAGAACTACAGCCATTCTTGGCAGCATCAGATTCAAGGCAGGAACTCACAAATACTGAAGATTAGTCAAATACAGAGAACTCATAAAACATTTTCCTATTCCTTTCATTTAGCAGACTATTCCTCTGTCCAGTTCTCTACAAGTGCCAATGCATGTATGGCTTGCAGTATGAACAAACTTTAATCAACTGTTATAGGGTGGTAAATAATGTGGAAACTGCCAATTTTTGATTTACGATATATGCACAATAGACAAATGATGTAAAGATCTGACAATATTACTACATCATGTAAATAGAATATTTGGTAAAAGTCATTTAAAAAATTAAATTATGGTTGCATGAGAAGTCTGGTGGAACTATTAATATATACAAATGAATAATTAGAAATGCCATTTCTTTTCACACTGTTGATGCAAATTTAGATAAAAAAACCCAAACAGGGCTGACATCTTTAGCACCATCATACCATCTATACACATAGCACCTTCCGGAAAATATGCATACTATATGGATTACACATAAGATGGACAAGCCAAAAAGACTAGGTATGTGCAGCAACATGCTTAATGAACATACTCTATAAAAAGACTAATTCACACAGCATGCTTAGACCTATTCAGGTTTACAGTATCTATTAAAAGCAGATGGAATGAGAGTAGGAGCTCAAAGGGCAACAAAATGCACTGTTAAAGAAGATGGTGCTCAATGCAATGACAAATGTATACATTTTGATAGTAACCTATCTAACCCACTAGAAAGAAGCAGGGCGATTATGGGGTCAAAAGGGCACTCCTGCAAAACAATGATATTAAAATGCAAAGGTGATTACAAAAAAGTGTGATCAACGTGGACATTAGTCTACAAATATAAACAAAGTCATGAACATGGTTTACTGAGAGCTGATAAGCCTTTTCAAACTCCACTATCAATGAAAAATCAAAGCCTTTCAAGTGTGTATCCTCGCCCGACTTATTTCTGAATGTTCTACTTCATGGGTTAAAGAAAACTACGAGGTTCTATTTCAGAGTACTGCTGGGAATTTCAGTGACATAAAAAACGGGCTTAGGTCATCTTAGATTTGACATGTCAGAGCAATGATACTTTCTTTACAATCTGCTCTTCAGCCTGAAAAGATGACAGAGTTTAAAACAGCATATACAGTAGCTGGTCCCATGGTGTACTGTGATAGTTTTAAACCCATGCAACAGTGCTGCATGGGCAAGTGTATAATTTAGCTCTGAGATAGACTGAACCACTGTCAATGGTTGCTTTCTGTCCAGAGTTTCCAAGATAGGCCTGGGCTGCACCGTAACTACAACCTGGTAGTTAATTTAAAAAATAAATGTAAATCCAATTAGACTTTTTTCAGTAACATAACAAACGTGACTGTAGGATAGAGAAGAGCAGAGCAGAGTAAAAACATCTCTACTTCGCTCAGACTGGGAAACTTTGCAATAATAGGGAGAAAAGAAACAGGATGGTAATTTTTGTCCAACAACACCTTGACCTGACCAGTCAGCTGGTAAATGGGAGAAGATTTGTCTTTTAGGTAGGGCTTCAATTGAATGAGGAATTGAGAAATATTAGAAAACAAGGAAGACTAGTTTCTGCCACATTTCTGCAACATAAGTCCTCTCAACTAATAATAAATTCATATGCATGACGGGGATGAAGAAATTCATATTTTATATTATCACACGTGTGCCTGAGGTTCGCCTGCTGGGCTCATTTGAGGTAACCTCTACCTCTCCTGGACACAAGGGGACAGTCACTGATGACATCATCTCTTCTTTACCCCACAACCCTGAGAAACCACCCAATTAATTAATTAACTCACGGAAAACTAAATGGACAGTTAGATAAATAGACAGCTATGACATAGATAGAGTGTTTAATCTACACCATCTTATAAAATCATAAGTTTTGAATATAACTGATTTCATATTTCTACAGGGTTATGTCATGTCAGATGAAGCAACCCATTCACAAAAGTTCCGGGAATGACCAGTAGAGATTAACTGGCAGTCTTGTACTTTACAGTTCATGACATCAGTTATTAGGCTACAGTTTACTGCTAACACTAGTCTATCCTAATCAAAAAAATGCTAAAATACATTAGAATCATATACGCAATTCACCCAGGTTTTCATCAACAACTATAATGTTGTCTGAGCTCCATTCCCTATTTTTATTATGCACTACACCACATTTATGTGGATAACTGTGGAACCTGACCCTTCTGTGTGTTTTTCAAGATCAAAAGTGCACTTGCATCTGTAGTACAGCCTGTAAATTAACATGTTGTCCTCTGGAAGAGCTTATCACAGCTGTTAATGCAAACTGCTATTCTAATCCCAGCCCCAATAGTAATGCCTTCTTCAAGAAGCATGATGACCTTGACCTGAAATAAGTAAAACCTGCTCGGAAAACTGCTCACCTGGTGCCATTTTTAAAATTATTGTAAGACATCTGATGGTCCTGAGACTCAAATACATGTAGATCTGCCACTTTATCCTCAATAAAGAGTTACGTCATCAGAGCACAGGCTTTACAATCTACATATCAGACAGTAATTTAATTGTATGCTGGAAGGTTACCAAAGACAACTGAAAGATCATTTGCACTATCTCAAAACCCTCTGTATTGATTTGCCCTGAACTTCACTTGCCTGTAACCATTCAGTCATATTTGGTTTGGGCCACATGGAGCCATAAAGACAACACTGGCTATACAAAGCCATTCCTCATGCATGCTCTTCAACACTAGACTATACCACAGGGTATCTCCGAAAGGCAGCAAATCCTGTAATCTAGTGGCTGAGGTGCTGGACAGTTACACAAAAGACTAATTTCAGTCTGTCAGCAACTTGCCTGTTCTCCCTGATGTCCAATTGTAGAAATGTGTGAACCCCTGTTTTCTACCTATTTCCACATTAAACTACTATGGATAAAAAAAAGCAAATGCAGAGTAAGAAGTGACATGTCAAAAACGAATAAGTAAGGTGGACAGCAGCTGTGCTGAAACATAAATGTTTCAACAATGACCACCTGGCTACAGATGGAAGCTACTGAAGGGTAAACTTGGCAAAAATAACAGAAAAAACATTTTCACATAAAAGAATGTCGACACATAAAACATGCTACCTAGATACGTAACTGAAAGTCACAACTTTGGAAACCTCCAATCTCAAAATGGTATTATACTGGACTCATCAGGAATTGGCAACAATGCTTCGGTTCAGGGATAGTGGTAGAGTGGTTAGCATTGCTACTTCATATATCCAGTGCCCTGGATATAAATTCTAGGGTGAACATTGTCTGAGTGAAGTATGTTTGCTCTCCCCGTGTATGAGTTTTTCTTTGGGTATTTAGGTTTCATCAACATCTCCAAAATGTGTGTGTTATCACCAAGTGGGCTCTCTGACTCCTTGAATGACTGAATTTAATTAAGCAGGTTTAAAAATATCTGTATATTGGGGTGCACAGCCTGTTTTCATTTACAAAGAATTTATGTTCTGACAGAATCTTCTAATTACATAACATCTTCAAACCTGCTTAATCCAATTCTGGGTGACAAGGCAGGTCATTCATAACGGACCAATTTAGAATCACAGATTAAACTAACAAGCACCTCTTTGGGGATGTGGGAGAAAAGCCCATGTGAAAAACCCACACAGACGATGACTGGGTGCAGGCTTTGAACCTAGGATGCTGTATATGTGAGTCAGAAGCACCAAGTACTATGCTAGTATGCCACCCTTTGTAAATAAAACTAAATAAAAAACTGAGCCTAACAGGTCACAAACAATTAAAGCGGCCTGTTCCAGGCCCATACATCAAGCTGCACTTCAGACAGGTTAAGTAAAACAAGTGCAGCAGGCAAGCCAAGAGAGTAGTGCAGAACACTGCAGACCCAGCTGAGTTAATGTAGAGATTAACAAAAAAACTCAGGAGACACAATATATAGGCACTAGAGCCCCCAGCTCTCCAGCTGGAGGGAGCATCCTACTGGGAGCAATACAGATTGCAAATCTTGTAATGGCTTAAAGCAGAGCCATGAAGCCAACAAAAATGTTTCACTGCACAAGGAATCAATATCAACTCAAGACCTCCTTGTCATAGCAGGAGGGGCAAGTGAATTAGGCCCAATTCCCACACCATGCCACTACAACAAAAGATGATAAAAGGAGGTATTTTCTTTATGAGTATAACAAATCAGTGCACAGAGAGATTAACACATTTCCAGAAGATATGGCTACTACACCAGGTTTAGCAAGCCACCCTTAGCACTGCAACAGGAATAGCAAGGGAATCGGACAAAAAATGCACTCAAATATAATTTATATTTTTAATAAATAGTTACTATTTTTATGATTTCAGTAATGTCTCAAAAGAAAAGAAAAAAAGAAAAAACACACACACACAGACACAACACAGTCTATCAAGCAAGACTCATCTTCTGCAGCAGGCATCCCTTTAGCAAGGGACAAACTCAAAACTCCAACAAAACTTTTGTTATTCTCACTGCAAATCTGACCTCAATCTACCAACAGCTTCTGCCAAAGAGGAGGAGCCCTACAGTGGCCTGTTAGGGAGGGGCCATTCCCTATGCCACCCTGGGGAAATGCAGGTGCTGCATTTCACCCTAAAATAACAGACTACATTGTACTGTCGAGCTGCCAGCAACTCAGGCCTGAACAACACACTGCTTGCATTAAACTTTAATCATTTTCAGTCTACAACCTGGTGCTCTTTTTTACGGAAAAAGTCAAAAATTATCTTAAGAAAAATAAGTTTTTAGATGAAAACCAACAGCTTAATAAAAAATAGGTCAAGATCAAGCAAGCAAAAAAAAACTCTCATTGTAAGTTCTGCTCTTTACCTATCACCAATTTCAAAGCTCTAGAAGTACAACATTTACCGCCAGGGCTATGGTCTTATTCCCAGAGTCCGGACGTATTGTCCTGTGCATAACAAAATGCTCCAGGCCGCGCTCCTGCAACAGACACCTCTCCTTATTTAAAGATGAATGTAGGAGAAGTGACATCAAATAGATCTGAAGCACTTCACTCCTGAATATATTCAGGACCCCCCTCCTCTCCTTTCCTCTTCTCCTGGAGCTATTGTAAGCCATTCCCATAGAGACACAGAAAGCCTGCATTGTGACTATACAAAGGCTGGGATGAAGGATTCAGGCCAGCTCGATAGCCCTGAACTTTTCTTTACCTTTTAAATATATAAGAAAGACTAAAAAGTGTAAAATATCTAATGTATTTTTTTCTTCTGCTCTTCATGTAATTTTTAAAGCGGTCAAGATTTCACAAAGTTGCTCGTAGAAGAAAAAGTTTGCTACTGCGCCTTTTTATTTTAATTTCCCCTGCCTCCTGCTTCTTTAAGACATTCCCCTTAGCGGGTCCCCTTGTTGCCATGACAATGGACACCAAGTGAGAACGCTTTTATTTTCCCCTTCTAACAAACTCATAAAAAGCACAATTAACGGGCGGGGGAATGGTGGGGGGGACTCAAAAGAAAGAAAGAAAAGAAAGAAATTTGCCAACTGCAAAGTTTAAAACTCTTTTGAATATCAGTAGTAACCCCCTACAGCACGTCTGGGACACCATTAAAAAACAACATTTTAAAGCAAACTTTCAACTCAACAGTAGAAAAACTTGTTGAATGAAGCATCAAGCCACAATTTTCAAAAGGTAGTGCAATGCAATATTAACAGTTCTCTCGAGCACCTTGTGGATGCGCTGTAAATGACGCTACATTAAATAAAACGTACCTAGGTACTACCTTTGACAGTTACCGCTCGCTAGAATCGCTTCACAAAGCAAAGCAGCTTTATTATTGGTTACCCCCAACCAAATCCAACCCCCCCCCCCCCCCCCCCCCCTTTGTAACCCAGAAAGAAAGGCTTACAGTTTTGGAGTCCAACTCGTGTCTAGCCTGAGCCAAGACTTTGTCAACTCCTGCTTTGATCTACGAAAGTAACGAACCCGAAGCCTCTGAATATAAAAAGGAGGAGATGCAAATGACTGTGATCACCAATCACGTTTCCAATTTTTACGACGGTTCTTTATTCGAGCTGCTCACCTGGACCTCTTTGTAACCGGATCTCTCATCACCATGCACTCTTTCACGTCACCGAACTTGCTAAAATATTCCTTAAGACCCTCTGCAAGACAAGAAAACAACAATCGCAAACAGAAATGGCGAGTCACTACTATAACCTATATCCCCTCCCCCAATCCCAAAAATAAAAATGTTAACTCAGTACAAGTACTGTACATATTTTCATACCTTTAACTTTTTTTAAACACAGACAATGTAGCTTATTCCATCGTAAAAAGTTACCCACTCCCCTCAAAAAATGCCGGCTCCTTGTTAACAAAGAATGAGTAAGTAGTGCTTATGAGATGCTCAGTATGGAGCGCTTCTAAAAATGTAGTAATAGCCGAGGCTCTTTTTTGACTTTACTTTTCTACTCACTACTCATTATACCTTTGGGTTTATTGTTTTAACTTCATTGTTCAATTAGCTAAAATTTAATATTTTGCCCCCTTTACTTCAGCCCAAAATACCCCAGTACCATATTTTACTATTGTATTCACATTAATCTATCAAAATAATTTCGCTCGCGATCTTACACTTCCATCGGCCACAAACCCCGATCAACTTTTACATTAACCTTTTAGAAATACTTGACTTGTCCGTTTAACGGGCTGGACATACCCATCGTATCAGCCCCCCACACTGTCCACTAGGCAGAGTAAATTAATCTCTGCTTTGCAATGAAGGCTGCCTGTCGAATGACTGACTGGCACTCGCCGTATACCAAGGTGAACTCAGTCTCCCTGCACGTTACTCACAAACGATCCCTTTTCCTCTATTCCAGAGAAAGGGGAAAATAGTTAAAGTTGAGTCAAATATATTTTTCAATGTAAAATTTAATCAAAAAGACTTTATTTTTCACCTTTCAATCCTTTTAATCATGGGACGAACGATCATTCGTTCTTGTACTCGTAATTTAAACTACACAGTTCATGTAAAATGTATTTTATCTACACTTTCGCTCTAAAAATATAAATTAAATATAATCTACTTCTCGGTTGCATCGTGCTAAAAATAAAACACAATCTGCCCTTCTCGTGTGATTTTGTTTCTTTAACTGCACCCTGAAAAAGTTTTAGAAAAAAAAGTTCAAAGCGCTTACCTTGCGTGGTCTGCCAACTCAATCCCCCGACGAACATTTTGCTGAACGGGAAAGAAAGGAGGAGAACACAAACAACACAGAAAGAAAACATAATTAAAAGAGAAATACAAAGCTTAAAGAAGCAAGCACATCGGCCATGTTGGCAACGGGGATCTACAATTTAAAAAGAAGAAAAAAAAGTAAGACGGCCCGTTGGTTCCTTTTGGCAGAATGCAGCTTGAAAGGTAAAATAAAGTTGCATGCGATCGATATGATTCTCCTTTTCTCTTCCAAAATCAAAGCATCGCGCACACCTCGGCGGGCTCTGCTTAGCCACGCTTGTTTCGGAAATACAGATCCCGATGAGGCAAAAAATTAAATAAATAAGAAAAAGAAAGAACAACAATTCTATCGATTCCGTTTAGATGTAAGTCCTCAGTGCAAATTGTTTACCAAGGGTCGTGGGGGGAATCCGGAGAGGAGAGGCTGCTCTGGCTCCCTTCGGTCTCCATTCGTACCTCTGTTTTCCCTGCCGAGGGCCCAGTAAGTGTTAGAGGTGGGATTCACAGGGGGAGAGAGGGAGAGCCGAGGAGGAGGGAGGGAGGATGGGAGGGAGAGGGGCGGGACACTTGAGTGACAGGCTCCCACCGGAGCCGCTGAGTCAGGGGACGGGACCGCTGCGCATCGGAGACCACGCCCCTCCTGCATCCCGACCGACAACCCCTCGATGAATGAATCAAAGAATCGCAGAGACTGCCTCCTACCTGCCCCCCTCACACCTGGGAGGGGGTTTACGAATCCCCAAAACAGATACTTGCAAACAGAAAGGAATACACAAGTTGCGACCGGGTAAAGTGAGAAAAATAAGTGAAAAATTTGAACCAAAGAGGAATACGCACGCTATCGGATATGAGTAAAAAAAAAAAAACGAAAAGGTAATAAACGCAAAAAACGGCGTGCCGGCACGACTGGATAAAAAGGGATACAAGGGGTGTTCTATAATCGGAGAGGAAGTGGAGTAAAAGTGGAAAACTGCAGCGAGAAGATGAGTATACGAAAAATAACCTGAAAAAACATGACTTTAGGCTACAGAAATTAGGTGTGGGAGAAGATATGCAGAGAGAAAAGAGTGATTAAGAAACGCATTCTCGACAGCGGAGTTCATAAAAGGAAAAATGTGAGGGAAATACTGAACGCAACGTTGAAGTGGCAACTAAAAAATAAAAAAAACCACGACTTTGACAAGTGGGACAAAAAGTCATTCCATAGACAGGCGCTTAGAAAAAATGTTAGAAAATAAAGACAAGAAAAGTTGTTATGTATATAAACTAGAAGATCTGTGCAAAATTACAAAAACCATGCAACAGTCAACCAATCGGTCTTTGATAATTGTACAAGGACATACTAAAGTCACAGGGAGAAACGCTCGTTCGACTCTGCATGGCAAACTAAAGCAACACGGAGAGCTACAACAAGATTATTATGAAAGTTTACACGAAACGAGGCCCTGAAGGAGAAAGAAGAAGAAAAATAAACCAAAAAGGCAAATTAAATTTATTGTAAGGAATTTTTAGAATGGCGACACAGAAAAGGGGCAGAATGAAAATAAGTATTGGCTTCCCACTAACATCATAGAGGAAGATACAGGGGTACCAGTTTGAAAACTAAAAATTACTGAAAATGTTTACAAAAACTACAATAAATGTAAATGCAAAAATTAATCAGCAAAGGAATACACATTATATTTTTCTGGTCGATATTTTATTTAAACTTATACCTCAGATCAGCTGAAAGGAAAGCACAAAAGCTAAAAAGTGCATTAAAAACACATTTTGAACAAAAGCAATGAAAGTTGCTCTGATTTAGAGTGAAATGTAAATAAAGGCAGATTAAACTTTTAGTCTTGGTTTAGTTAATAGTGCCTTAGGGAGTATCCCTTTATCTACACTTAGAAAAGCCCTTCCTCAGCCACTATAAGGTGACATGATGTCAGTTTCTCTCTTCAAAAACAACAAACTGCATAATTTATAAATAGATGAAACGTAAGGATCGTGTAACAGACGACTCAAAAACTGTCATTGTGTTAAATTAAGACTTCCCATTTTGCAGTCCACTTTACATCTTACTTTGAATAGGTGAATTATACTCACAAAAACAAATGTTTTCTTCAGTTTATAGTGGTATTTTTATAGTGCTTCTTTCTCTATGTATTGCCTAAAATATTTTATATAACCTCGTTGAATTAACAACTGTTTTAAATATAGGATCATACTTGGAAACACATTGTGTTCTGAACATTTGGTGTCAGTGCTGACACAGGCCCCACACAATAAAAGTGTTTAGATAATAAACAGTAACAATTGTTAAGTGCTACAAATTTTAATTTTAGAAAGTCTTTTTTACAGAGCCTGGGAGTCGTAACAACTTTTCTTCGATCAAGCTATATATCTCTTTTTAAATATCTACTACAAGGTATCTTTCATTATAGTCATATAGAAACTTTCACCTATCTATCTATCTATCTATCTATCTATCTATCTATCTATCTATCTATCTATCTATCTATCTATCTATCTATCTATCTATCACATGGCATTTGATTTTTTCTTAATTTGATTAGATTTTTTTCAACAGCACAGTGTTACTAATGCATTGTTGCCCTTGAATGCTGTCAGTTCTGACACCTTTCTTAAAGAAGGCCCGTCTATTTGGTGTTAGAATAAAAGGCACATTACAAGTGGAAGGGTTCATTTCATTCCCAGACAAAATCGTATCACCATGTTATTACATCAACTTTTCCACACCCTTGCAAAGTTTTACAGGTAACTATTTCATCTAATCCAAATACTATATATACACACAGCTGCTTTACGACTTTGCCAGGCACTCGATGTCCCCTAGCTGTAAAACAGAGGAGATTATAGATATACTGTAATAGGATTTTTCTTTGGAGCGGAGTTGTTTTGACTTTACGTTTCAGCTTTTCATAACAGAGTGCCCCCTGTTGGAAATTTAAGGATTTATTATTATACAGTCATTTTCAGCAGCAGAAAAATGAAAGTTTAAGTTAATGCATTACTTTTTGAATTCATCTCTAGACAGAAGCCAAACGTTGTATTAAATCATATCTTTTATACATCTGATTTGAAGTTGTTCCTGAGTAGCTTTAATGAGAGCAAACACTGATAAAGCAAAATCATCTCACATCTGCAGTAGATGTTTAGAATCACAAAGATTAAATACATTTTAAGAGTTAGGCTGTGGTTCCTATCAATGTAGTACAGAAAAAAAAATGTAAGAAAATGGATTAATTTATTATTTTAGAAGTTTATAAAAGTGGACATTGTAGTACTGCAGGAGTTACAGCTTTTGCTTTGCTATTCTAGGTTTAATTCGTAGCCCACTCAGTGTCTTTGTAGGTGTTTGCCAAGTAATCTGGTTTCTTCTCACATCCTATAGACATACTGGTTATGTTAACTGGATACACTCCTGGTAAGGAAAATTGTGCGTGTAGCAGGTTATCTTTATTAATTTTCCTATTCTGACAGTACTGAGCAACAGTCCGTCAGTGAGCAGACTTATACACACACACACACATACTCTCTTTCACTTACAATGGGTTGGTTAATAGTAACCTTTTGACACTTGGGTTGTGGAAGGAACCTGAAGTATACCCACAGAAAAACCCTCATGAACACAATAGACAGATCATATCTAGGATTTAAACTCAGGATTCTGGGTCTTTTAGGCAACAGGGGTTATCACTGTGTTATTACTACATAATAAATACTGATTAATGAATCTAAATTCACTCAAACTGAATGAGTGTGCCTATGTGTGAGTATGTCTTCTGATGTACTAGCATCTCATCAAAGGTTTGTCCCTGCACAGAACTGTTGGGAAAGTGTTCTTTACTGAATACGACACCAATCAATTTTAGGGCATTTGTGTGCACAAAGTACAATATACTGTATGTTTATCAATAAATGTTTTTGCATGTCTATATACTGAAAGAAGAAGCAGAAGTTCCTATAAGAACTCCTCAAAAACACAGGGAGCTCAAGAAAACTGCAGCAAAAAGGCACCTCAGATGAGAATATAATGCAGGGTCTAAGTACTGTGAAGTTGTGAAGAAACCATGTCACAATCTTTGCCACAATGTCTCACACTGCAGTAATTTATAGTTTGTAAATAAAGAAAACTAATTGTTCACATCCCTTTATTATACACTTGCTATGCTGGAAGATCAAAGTGAACTCATCAGTATAGAGGAAGATTTCGTATTTGCTACTGGATGATTGAATTTCAAATTTCTAAAAGCAATATGTGACAACAAATTTTGCATTTTCAAAATGATAGATGCTATATGGTAATTAATCATTTTAAATATGACATCCCACACTTGGGCCCAGTCATCATTATTTCAGTTGTTTTACACTGGATAGTCATTACATTTAAATGAACACCTTTAATAATGAGACACCTTGTTTTATTGTTTAGTTCAAAATCTCTCACATTTTAGTTAACATCTTTATTTCTAACATATAAGTGATAACTTTTTAATTTGAGTTTTACTTAGATTTTAACAATGAGTAGACATGGGAAAAGCATCATTACTTTTAAAGGAGCAGCTCATTTTGTGTCAGAGTTATTTGTGTCTGGTGATTGGATTGAGGGCTACTTTTAAGATTAAAGTGAGCAGAAAACTGTAAGATAATCTATCTCTGTGCACAAAGTATATTTCTATGTTCATTTTTAAGTTAAAACACACTACAGTGGGTATTCTAGCCAAAACTGAAAGAATAAAGAAGCAAGTATTTAAATTTTAAATCTACTTATTTCGCCAGAGCTTTTAAACAAAGCAGCTTAAAAGTACATAGAAACAGATAATTCCATATGTCTCCTGTACTGGCCAATCAAGTGACTGTCTCAAGTCACCACAGTTAGTCAGTCTAGAAAATTAAGGACAGGTATAAATTAATGGATATAGGACTGTGGAACATCTTTTAAGCAAAGAGCACAAGGCTGGTGCCCACCTTAAATGGAATGGTAGTCATAGGAAGCACTCACACTTATGCATACGTATGCTGGGTCAAATTAGAAAGACAAGTTCACATATCATGCAAATCTTTAGAATATGAGTGGAAATTGGAGTGACTAGAAAAGTCTGCATTATACAACAGAAATGTTATTAATGTTATGTATAATAAGAGTTTTTCATAGCTGGTCTATCCAGTGCAGGACAGCAGTGAACTAGCAATGGGGACAAGGCAGACCTTTATATGGAGAAAATGCTGACCTTTCCCACTGAAAGTTATATAGAGGTCATGCTTTGTATAAGTTATGGCTCTTCATCAGAGTAGAGCAACTGTTAAATATGAAAGTTACATAAATACTATTTTCAAGCATTACAGCAGAAAATGCACTCTAGAAGGGAACTGGAAAATCATTAAGTTTACTTATTAATAGATACAAGTTAATGATGTAGTTCACTTCCATTCACTTTCTGAATCCACTTTTTTTCAAAGACAGGTCACGGAGAGAAAGAAAATTATAGGAAACAAAAATTTGATTTAAATTTAGGTGGACACAGTGAGACAACGAGAAGATATGCTACCTTACAATGCTTGGAAGTTGTTTCACCTCCTTGTTCTTGTGCCTTCCATGAGCATTTGGAATGTTTCCTCTGTTTGTACCTGAGTTTTCTGTATTTTCTTCAAAAAGTTCAATGGTACACTTTTGGGTTAACTAGAAACTATAAATAAATTAAGCATTGGTATGCTGAGTATATTGGGAGAAGGATGCTAAGGATAGAGCTTCCAGGCAAGAGAAAAAGAAGAAGCCCTAAGAGAAGGTTTATGGATGTGGTGAGAGAGGACATGAAGGTGATGGGTGTAACAGAATAAGATGCAAAGGACAGAAAGATATGGAAGAAGATGATCCGCTGTGGCAACTACTAACGGAAGCAGCCGAAGAAGAAGAAGAAGATTGGCAAGATATACTGTACGTTCAGGCAATTAAAAGTACTACATTAAAACTGCAATGGGTATATAAGTTGTCTCTTGCTTGGATTAGAAGCTACACTGGCAATATGATCAGATGTGAGAGGATATCCCAGCTGTTATATAAGAGGAATCTGAAGGACAGGTATCCTGTAATAGGAAGATGGAGAAGAAGAGGATGTCATCAAATAGCAGAATTTAGATTTTTGATGGGTTTGGAGCATTTCTTTGTAATGCACATGGAGAAGAGAGGTCATGTTGTTCCTTAACAGCCCACACAGTCAGGGACTCGGTGCAAAGTTCAAACCCAGGTTGCTGGATCTGTGAGGCAGCTGCAATAACTACATGACATTTTGGAATACTATATTAATTTCTATTGTAATCTCTCAGATGATTCCATTGAAAACATAGAAATAGTTTGTACATGATAATTGTGATAAAGTACTCTGAGGAGTTAGCAAAGCTGAGGCTGAGCTCAATCCATCCAGGTTATCTCAGAGCAACTGGCTGGCACATTCTTGTGCATTTCTGCTTGCTTGCAGAGGAGTTGCTATAGAGCTTAATAGGTGGAGGCAGACAGAAATATCTGGGCTCTCTTTGCTACAAGGTCCAGTGGGAGAATTGTTGCTGGCTGCTGTATGAAATGGGCTATACACATGGAAGTTGAGCTTTGCTTCTCACCTTCTCTTTGCTTGCAGCTGACAGAGGGACCCTCCAAGGGGAGCTGCACTTGGCAACGGGCTGTTCACAAGGGAGCTAGGGCGTGCTTAATTTCCACATGCATGATCAATTCACTTGAATGGGTGAGAGAATTCAAGAGGAAGTGAGTGGGGGGAGAGAGACAAGCGGTAAAATGAGAGAAAAGAGAGTGGCAGCCAGAATGGAGAGATGAGTAAGTAGATCTAAGCAAGCAGGCATTGAAACATGTGCTGTCTGTATCAGAGTTTGTCAAAGAATGTTTTATTGCAGAATAATTAAAATCTTTTTATTTTCATGTTATTTGCTGCTAATGATAATTACAAAAAAAGGTAATTTTCTACTTGTAGTGGCTGATTAGTGCACCTATCCTTCCATCCATCAATCTATTATTTAACTCTTTTCTCCAGTTCTGGGTTGCTTTAACTGGTGTATCGGGCACAAAGCAAGAACCAAATCTAGAAAAAGCACTAATAGATAGATTCATTAAAACACATTTTTTTAATTTTAATTCAATAGGTTCTTGAATATCATATTTCTATTGCCGTTGCCACACCCCATGTTTGCTATAACATTGATCTCAGCTTATCACAGATTTTAAGCGGCAAGTATTTATACTTTTTCCAGCTGTACTATACAGCTCTTTTTATCTTTCCATAGTCTTCTTCCACAAATTCTTATCCTGAGCAAAAATTTGCATTCTTTCATACCTATTAATGCCTTTTATTCTTTTTCTAATTGTAAAATGTTCTCTACTTCTAATAAAAAAAATCTTATGCCCTTCATCAAATCATCAAAATGATGCACACCAACAATTCTATCAATGAGCTCCTTGTTTGCCATGAATAGTCTCCGGAGGAATGTTATTATTAGAAGCACCTCTATTAAAATGCCAAACATGGTATGGAATAGGCTTTTTCTGCCTTCTACTCAAATACAATCAACTGTAAACTAGTTGTTGAATCTCTTCATCATGTGAGGAAACTTTTTACATTTCAGCTATTGAAAAAACATCAAGTCTCATATGCAAGTAGCCTTCCTACCTTTCTGCAAAAAGCTTTCTCTCAGCAGACTTCAGCTGTGAGGAATCTCTCCAGAACTTTAGTTTGTGTTATAATTGTTAGAAAACTTTCCTTATTTTGCTAGTTAAAAATCATTTTCCCCATATTTCTTACCTGTGAGAAAGCTCTCCAGGCCTCTTCTAACAGAAATTTATAATAACCTTTCTTGAAGACTGAGAAACATTTTAGCACACTCTGTAAGACAATACTAGTTGTAGACATTTCTCCTAATCCCTATCAGTGTTTAGAAATAAAGCATCTCTGTATATCTGCTATGTATTGAATCTTCTCCTCTATTCTTACCATTAAAAAGCTTATTGCACACCTCTCTAAGTATAGATATTCTCCTAAAATCAATTAAGCACACCCCAAGACTCTACTAGTGTAAGTGTACTAGTGTTTCATAATTCCTCAACAATTTTACAAACACTAGCAGATATTTCATTTCCTGGCAAAACATTCACTGAGACCTAGTAGAGATAATTATTTTACAATTTCTTCATTGCACGGTCTTCCAACTATACTAGTAACCAGCTTTTTCATGGTACTAAGGTTTATTTATTATTATTATTATTATTATTATTAAAAGTTTATTTTAGGAGTCAATGATGACACTTTCTCCTAAACTATTCTGGTGATTATAAATATATCATTTACTTAGACTCAATAATGTATATCTCTTCCACTAGTAAAACTTTTAATTTTAACATTTAAAAGCTTTCTTTGCCTCCAGCTAATGTCACAACTATCTCAAACTCCCTCAGTCATGGGATATGTAGAATTTCTGGAAATATTTTAGTACATGGGCTACCTACTGTAGGTACACCCATTAGTCAGTTACTACTATGTAACACGGCCAGAAGAAATGCTTTGTTTGGTCTTAAGAAGATTTGCAAAGCACCCATGACAACATTTTAGCCTATCTGAACCCAACTCCAGCTTTAGGGAGTTCAGACAATTGTAGCATACCTCATTAGCATCAGGCACAAGATAGACACTCACCTTTGAGTTGGCGCCGGCCCATCATAAGGAGCACTTACTCATGCACCAATACTCACAAGGTAGAGATGCCAAGAAACCTAACATACACCAGTTTTTCTTGGATAACTCAAAGGTGTGTATCTCGAGAAAAAAAAAACTATGCAGACACAGCAAGAATCTGCAGAATCCCAGCTGAGAGTTACCAAGTGTAAGATTTAAACACAGCTGGATATGGTACCATGACATCTCTATATTGAAAAAGCATTTTTCATTCACTACAAATTAGTATTTTTAAGAATAGAGATACAGATAGCAAATTCATCATCAATATCAGTCTATGCATGTACTGTATACCCTGTTTTTTGGTGCTGCTGCCGTATGGCTTATATTTCTATGTTTTAAAAAGATGTTTGAGTTATTTAATCTGGATTTTGCTTTCTACTGAAAAGGACTGATAGATAGATAGATAGATAGATAGATAGATAGATAGATAGATAGATAGATAGATAGATAGATAGATAGATAGATAGATAGATAGATAGATAGATAGATAGATAGATAGATACTTTATTAATCCCAAGGGGAAATTCACATACTCCAGCAGCAGCATACTGATACAAATAACAATATTAAATTAAAGAGTAATAAAAATACAGGAAAAATAAAATAACTTTGAATAATGTTAATGTTTACTCCCCTGGGTGGAATTGAAGAGTCGCATAGTTTGGGGGAGGAACGATTTCCTCAGTCTGTCGGTGGAGCAGGACAGTGACAGTAGTCTGTCGCTGAAGCTTCTCCTCTGTCTGGAGATGACACTGTTTAGTGGATGCAGTGGATTCTCCATAATTGATAGGAGCCTGCTGAGCGCCCGTCGCTCTGCCACAGATGTCAAACTGTCCAGCTCCATGCCTACAATAGAGCCTGCTTTCCTCACCAGTTTGTCCAGGCGTGAGGCGTCCTTCTTCTTAATGCTGCTTCCCCAGCACACCACCGCGTAGAAGAGGGCGCTCGCCACAACCGTCTGATAGAACATCTGCAGCATCTTATTACAGATGTTGAAGGACGCCGGTCTTCTAAGGAAGTATAGCCGGCTCTGTCCTCTCTTGCACAGAGAATCAGTATTGGCAGTCCAGTCCAATTTATCATCCAGCTGCACTTCCAGGTATTTATAGGTCTGTACCCTCTGCACACAGTCACCTCTGACGATCACGGGGTCCATGAGGGACCTGGGCCTCCTAAAATCCACCACCAGCTCCTTGGTTTTGCTGGTGTTCAGGTATAGGTGGTTTGAGTCGCACCATTTAACAAAGTCCTTGATGAGGTTCCTATACTCCTCTTCCTGCCCACTCCTGATGCAGCCCACGATAGCAGTGTCGTCAGTGAACTTTTGCACGTGGCAGGACTCCGAGTTGTATTGGAAGTCCGATGTACAGTATATAGGCTGAACAGGACCGGAGAAAGTACAGTCCCCTGCGGCGCTCCTGTGTTGCTGACCACAATATCAGACCTGCAGTTCCCGAGACGCACATACTGAGGTCTGTTTGTAAGAAAAGTCCACGATCCATGCTACTAGGTATGAATCTACTCCCATCTCTGTCAGCTTGTCCTTAAGGAGTAGAGGTTGGATGGTGTTGAAGGTGCTAGAGAAGTCTAGAAACATAATTCTTACAGCACCACTGCCTCTGTCCAAGTGGGAGAGTTATCGGTGTAGCATATAGATGATGGCATCCTCCGCTCCCACCTTCTCCTGGTATGCGATCTGCAGAGGGTCGAGGGCGTGTTGGACCTGTGGCCTCAGGTGGTGAAGCAGCAGCCGCTCCATGGTCTTCATCACATGTGATGTCAGAGCGACAGGCCGGAAGTCATTCAGCTCACTAGGATGTGATACCTTTGGGACTGGGGTGATACAAGATGTTTTCCAAAGCCTCAGGACTCTCCCCTATTCCAAGCTCAGGTTGAAGATGCGCTGTAGAGGACTCCCCAGCTCCAGCGCACAGACCTTCAGCAGTAATCTAATGCAATATATTTCTTTATATATGGAAACAGGAGTAAGAAGAATACCAGGTAAGCTGACTTGTGTTTTCTATGAAATGAGTGAAGTTATTTATTTTAAACATGCTGCTGTTTATCTTGGTACTGGAGAGTGTTAGTTGGACATGCAAGTAAAAATTTTCCTGTATTCTGTGCACATGACAAAACTACTACTACTACTAATATATGACACCTATGAGTTACTTAACTTCTGCATATCAAGACTTTAACAATGCTATGGGTTGTGTCAGACAGTAAAGCACTGACAAATAAATGCAATGTAACAAGTCCCTAAAATCTTGAATTTTACAGTTTTTTAAAAAATTCCCCTCACGTCTCCCCTTTATGAAAAAGTCCTCTATGTACCTTTACTACTAGAAGAATAAGTATACTATAGTAAAATGGTACCAATGTCAGTCAACGTCTGTGTGCTAATCCTTCATGTCACTGTTTGCTTTGTGTCTGTTAAATTAATTATTTCCATGTTTAAAAACCACAGCACTACCGTTTTATTGTTTTCCTTATGAAACTTTATTAGATAAAATTTACCTTTGTGTAGCTTGCCTTTACCATCAGTTAGTAAGTCCAACATCATCCACCTTCATACTACTACACAGATTTTCCAGCTGTGTGTGTTAGATCAACACCTGAACACATTTGTGTTCTAAGGGCTGACAGCAGATGAGAGTTGCTCTGAAAACAATTAAACATCCCAAAATGTCTTCAGTATGCAAACCTGCCAAAAGAGCAATAAAGTGCTAGAGCTCTTGTTCTGGGAAACAAAAGAGCTAACTATTGAAGCTCCTAAGCTCAGCATCTTCACCAGCAGCAGTAGAGAACATTGTTTGCATTTGTGCCAGTTTTCGATCCCTCCATTTCTGGTTCTCCGGAAACCGACATTGTTTACTGTAATTTGGGGATTATGCCCTGCAGGCGACAGAGAGAAAGCTAATCTGCTTGGCCCATCTGTTGTGGTTAGACAGAACTAATAGAAAAAAAAAACGAAGTCTCAACAAACACTAAAATAAAGAGAGATAGGGAGTGAGGAAGACAACCAATGAATGAACAAGAATGACTGAGTGAAAAATGGGAAGATACACCAGTGAGGGGATGAGCAAAAAACAAAACAAGAGAGTGAAAGGGGAAGACAATGCATGAGTGGAAGAAGATGGAGATGGAAATTAAGTGATATGCAGTAACAATGAGAAATGAAGAGAAAAGGCCTGAAGAAAACAACAAAAAAGGGTGTAGAATAAATGGAGTGACACCTTTGCTCAGTAAGACATAAATGAACATTTATTAATAATTTGTCTCACTGAACTGCCACTTGAAGAAACCAGACTAAGGATCACTACTATTCCTTGTTTTACAAAGTTATATGTTACTCCAGAAAACTGGAGTCTGGACAATCTTTGCCTAACCTACTTCATCATGCACATCTGAGAGCCTATTGAGAAGGTTGTCATGGGAGCTAGTATATAAATGACACAGAAGCACCAGAAAGAGTAAGTAGTGTGAAAACTAATACTTTACTGAAGAATTCAAAATTGCAATGAACATATATGAAGAAGAAAAGGAAAAAAAGTCAAAACCCAATTGCATTTTTTCCATTTTGTTTGGTTTCATGCAGAGATTAAAAGTGGATGCAGATTGAACACCTCCTGTTTAACAGTAAAAAGTAAAAGTTGAAATTCCCCAAAATGTATGAATGGGAAAGAAAACTGGCAAAAGAGTCTGATGGAAGGCAATGGAAATGTAGGAGACTAATTTGTGCACAGAAATATAATAGGAGATGCAAGAGGGAGAGAGACAGGGACAGAGTAAGCTTCCTTGCCTGAGGCAGCGGAAACAAAACAGAAAAACAGGGCAGCTTTTCTGGGTTGTGTCCTGATTTTACAGGCATCTTCAAATAATCACACGCTGTTCACAGTCCATGTACTGGAGGCCCAGGCAGCGGCCCTCCGTGTACTTAATTTAGTAAGTAAAAAAATGCAAATGGCTACACATAGGCTGAATTAAGTTTTTAAACTGGCATTTTTAAGAAAGTAAAAAAAAGTAAGTAAGTAAGGGTAAAAGGGATCCTGCTCAATATCTGCTCAATTTGAGACACACTTTAAGCACAGCCATAATACTGGAGGACACCTTTATGAGCTCTTTTGAGACTTTTTGAAAATTATTTTAAAAAGTGTATTAAAGCCAATCAAAAACTTCTTTTTTAAGAGTCATCTAAGGCCTGGAGCAGATTCAGAATGATATAAAATGTTCAAGTTACATCTTTAACTTATGCAGTAAGTGAGACTTGCTCAGAAGTCAACACTTCCTTGCCTAGATAGGAGAATCAAGGAACAGAGAGACAGAAAGCTAAGTGTTCTCCAACAGTAGAAGAGAAGAGATGCTATAGTGTGAAACTTTCTTTTTCTGAGCACACTACTAGTATTGCTCCACAGAAAACTAAGTTTGAGCACTGCCTGTACAGAGTCTGCACACTCATCCCATGTCTATGTGTATTTTTTCTCTGGGTTTTATGATACTCTCCCACATCTCAAAGATGTACAGTTCATGTTAATTGCTGATTTTAAAGTGGCTCGGTATGAGGAGGTCCTGTGATGGGCTGAAACCCTGTACAGGGTCAGTTGCTGCTTTGTACATGATGCTCCCTGGAATTGGATTAGGCAGATTTGAGAATGTTTATAGTATATATATATATATATATATATATATATATATATATATATATATATATATATATATATATATATATATATATATGTGTGTGTGTGTTTGTGCATATTTTATTTTTATTTGCAACTAAATTTGAAATACAAAAATGCATACAAAAATGTTTAACAAAAATTTATTTCAGTTCATAAAATTACTTTAGTTTCTTTTTATAAGTCTAGCTGAATTATGGTTATCAAATGAAAAACAGTGTAGACAGAAACATATCACTTTTAGGTGGTACAGTGGAGCAATGATTACTACAGCTCCTGGATACTGGGTTTGAATTACAAACTAATCCTTGTCTACTTAGAGTTTACTCATTAGCCGTGTGTCTGCGTTTAGTTTCCCCATTAGTTGGGTTTGCTCTTACGTTCCATAGGCATGCTGTTTACAATAAATTGTGACTTTAAATTGGCTAGGTTTGCGTTGGTATGTCATGCATTGTACTAGAATCTTATTCAGGGTTGGTTCAAATTTGCATCCAATGCTGTTGGAATCGGCTGTAGCTCTGTAACTTTGAACTGCATTATACAAGTTCAGAAAATTAATTAATAACTATGGATATAAATATAATCATTTCCTATAAATATACAATATACAATATACAAATATACATTACTACATGAATATTAAATACACTATTAGAGACACTCTGGCACAATGATTACCACAGAGGCCTTACAGCTCTAGAGTCCTGAGAGAAAATTCTGGCCCCAAATTCCCCATCATTCTGGAATTTGCATGCTCTCCCCATGCTTCAATGGGTTTTCTTTAGGCACTGCAGTTTTCTTCCACATCCTAAAAACATGCAGGATTGATTGGCAGCTCTAAATTGGCCCTGTATGGATTGATGAGTATGGATGTGTTCAAGAGTGTGCACTGTGATTAAATATCTCCTTATCCTATGTTGATTCCTTCTTTGCAAATGATGCAGCTAGCATAGGCTCTAATCCCCAAAAACACTGAAATGGATTAAGTGAAGACCAAAAATTAGAAGAGAATACACCTAAACCTATTACCCCATCAAATGTCTTTCAGATTCACTATATATTTTATCACATACTAGGGGGCTTTGCCCCCTGCTCGCTTCGCTCGCACAACCACCCAGTGTTTGGTTTTCCGGATATACACTTTTAAGATTTTTTTTTCTTTGAATTGTTGCTATTTCATTAGTTTCACTTTTATTTCAGAACTTCATTAAAAACAATATTTGGAATCTTTGGAGTCCCAATATGCTGAATTTTTTAAATGAGATCAGTGAGACATGTGTTTATTGACTTTGTACCATAATTCAGGATAGATTTCTCTGTTTGGAATTTTAGCACAGACAAAACGATCCGCATCATCAGCAGTTAATAATTTTGTTTGCAAAGTAACCAATAAATTCATGTGAGGTAAACCCCGTTTTTGAAATTCTCTGACTTAAACTTCAAAGCCTTACAATATTTTCATACTTCAGACATATCACCTATGTCCATATATTCGATCTCTATTCGCCTTTTCATTATTTCTCCAAGTAATAATTTCTCTTTTTTTGCATTAATGCGATGTTTACTGTCTTTGTTTTGACACTGTCTTTTTTTTCTGCTTTCATATTCTGTATCTTGCTCAGCATGTGTATCGTGCCTACGTTTTTTTTAGTCTTTTGAATTCCAGTTTTCATTATCTCTAACCTGCTCTACATGTGTTTGGCCCCGTTGTTTTTTAACCTCTTTATGATGTTTTAATTTGTTTTCTACTCTGTCTTTTATTTCTGACCTCGCTTTGTCCTGCTTTTTTTTCAATGACACCTGGTCCGTGGTGATTATTTTCCCTTTTTCGAGTAATAATTTCCATTTGTTTGTGCTACTGCGATCTTTCCTTTTTTTATACTTTCTAATTTTCCTACTTTCATATTCTTTAACTTTCTCCACATGTGTATTGCACCGTTTTTTTTTTTGAGCCTTTCGAACTCCACTGCTTTCATAATCTCTAACCTGCACTGCATGTGTATAGCGCCAACGTTTGTGAACGTCTTTATGAAGTTCTACTTTGTCTTTTACTCTCTGTCTTTTAATTCTGAGCCCGATTGAACATGCTTTTTTCAATTTCACTTGTTCTGGGTTGATTACTTTCCTTATTTTCTGAATTTGCACCTAGATTATTATTTTTCTTTTTTGCTTTTTTCTCTCCAACACTTTTGAGTCTCTTTTCTCCATGCTGCTTTCTTCTTTGCTTAGTCGTCGACGTTTCATTTATAAGGTATTGTCCTTATATGCTTTATATGCGCCAAGACCCTGGATCTGTGTGTGCTCAAATCCTTTAGACGACTGAATGTTTTGCTGCCCGTTGTCTTATTTAATATTGGTTGTAAGTAGGGCATGTCTTGCAGGAATCTTATGTTCTACGTCATCATGAGACGGTCCTGGGTCAATCTCTTGGCACAAAATCTCATGTTTAAGGTCCCCGCGAGACGCTCTGTGGCCATTCTCTTTCGTCTGGCGGGTCTTTTAAGTGTCTTCCGTGATCTTAACGTGAAGATCACATCTTGTCTCCCGTCTTTCTCTCCCAGGATTTTTTTTTATAATAGATAGATATTTTACTGATTACAGTAAAATAAGAAAAGACAAAAACATTCTTGCATAAAATGACTTAGTGTTATCTTTTAATATAACTTCTAAAACAGTTTCAGCCATGTTCTCATTGCTGTGTGAAATTTAAGGAGACAACAACTACTTATGAAATGAAATTGATTCTTCATCCTTGAGCAGCAACTCCTTTCCACATCCTGATGTGCTAGTACGCAAAGGGAAGTAACCTACCCACAGAATCAGCATCCCCTATCCAAAGGTTTAATCCTTTTTCCAACCCCTCCCTTCTAGGAGCTATCAACACAATTCCTTTCCTCACAGACTTGCCTATTTTTAGTATCTATTCATTCTATTACCCTCTCTTTCTGCTTCTGTCTCTCTCAATCTGAATGTCATCAGAAAGCTTTAGAAAATGGGAAAATCCTGAAGGTCACTTTGGGGATATTTCACCTCTGCCTTTGACCTTGCTGTTTTTGAAGAGAAGCCCATTTTTGGGAGGCAGGTTCACACTTTTTTAAAGTTCACCTAATACACAATAAAATGAATTATAAAAGTGCACTTTCTTCAGGGATGCTCTTGTATCCATCCATCCATTTTCCAACCCGCTGAATCCGAACACAGGGGTCTGCTGGAGCCAATCCCAGCCAACACAGGGCACAAGGCAGGAACCAATCCCGGGCAGGGTGCCAACCCACCGCAGGACACACACAAACACACCCACACACCCACACTAGGGCCAATTTAGAATCGCCAATCCGCCTAACCTGCATGGACTGTGGGAGGAAACCGGAGCGCCCGGAGGAAACCCACGCAGACACGGGGAGAACATGCAAACTACATGCAGGGAGGACCCGGGAAGCGAACCCAGGTCCCCCAACTGCGAGGCGGCAGCGCTACCCACTGCGCCACTGTGCCACCTGCTCTTGTATCGTGATATCTAATTTGCTCATTTTTTGTTATTTGACTTCAAACCAAGATACTGTAAATATTGAGCCAAAAATGACTAAAATATGTATTATGACTTGTGAAGTTTCTTCCACAATGGTACCTATAACACGATTGAAAGATCATGATCGAATGACACAAGGTCAGTCCCAGGGACTCCTTTTTGCTCATGTTTGTTTCATCCAATTTCTCATTTGATGTGAATTCACAGTACCTAACTTATTTTAATTTCAGGTATAATCTACTCATGGAACCAGACATATAGATGAATATATATCTGGATATGCTCTTTTGATTTTGTTTGTTCAGGTTTCCATACCTTCTAGAGGACCTACAACTCCCAGTGGTAGAATCTGAGTCAGGACCTGGGGAGTCAGAAGTAAACAGACTCTACTAAGCGCTCAGAAGCCTCTGAAATAAATAAGTTGTTTCTCCCATACTGTAGCGTTGGTACTGGATACCAACCTAAAGAAATCAGTTGGTAAGAAGACACTTTTCAGATATAGAGGATTGAAAGTACAAGAAAGGTAGGTCAGGATAGGACAGAAAAAAGGGCCAAAAGAGGCTGTAATGTCACACACCTATATACTGTACATGTTTTCCATATTTAATATGTCAAAACAGACACTCTAAACTGGAGTAATATTACTTTATATATAACTTGTTTTGTTTTCTCTTTTTTTCTTCAGAATGTATTTTGATGAGCTAATACAAGTGCATATCACATGGAATGAGCTCCTTTGCTTAACTATTTGTTAGTTTTTTTTCCTCTTCTTTATTAATTTTGTAGTAATTCATTAGAATAAGCATGTAACAGAACAAATGAACATACTATAAATAAAATATTTTATATCAGATTCAAATCCAGCTTCAAGACCATCCACATCCCATCTGGAGAGTTATGAAATTGGATAGCCCGTTATGTAGTAGTTATTCAAATATACTGAAGCATCTAGAAAGTTAACAGAGGCCCAGAATGCTTACTTAAGGAAAATATTAATACATTCTTGCCAAGTTATAATGAAGCTTTAAA
Source organism: Erpetoichthys calabaricus (assembly GCF_900747795.2). Lineage (NCBI taxonomy): Eukaryota > Metazoa > Chordata > Cladistia > Polypteriformes > Polypteridae > Erpetoichthys > Erpetoichthys calabaricus. The sequence goes on along the minus strand of NC_041411.2, from coordinate 16,799,656 downwards.
CTAACTTTTCCTCAAATGGATTTTTTTTAATAATTTAAAAGAGAATAAGACATTCTTTTACCATTGTTGTGATGGGTGGATTATACTTTTTACATTTTTGAGAAGATATAACACCAAGCAAGTAAGATATCACAATAGAGTTTCACCACATCAATATTACTCTGCCCAGTGTGGCAGATGGTCTGGACCCATGTCCGGTCAGGATGCCCCTTTGTCATGGATCTGGAGGAACATTCATGGAATGCACACTACGTCCCCCAGAACAATTGTTGGCAGCCCCCCTGGGTTGCATCGGGGCCAATATTTTGGAACACCAGAGCTCATACCTGTTGGGCTCCATGGCTACTGCCAGGTAGGGCTATAAAAGGAGCCGACAGTCACCACTCTGGGCACCAGAGTTGGGAGGGGGACAATAAAGCTGCCTGGGAGGAGTGAAGGAAGAGGAGTGATTTCTGGGTGTTTTTGGTGTTTTCTTTGGTGGTGTTTTGGGACTGTGTTGGGCCTATGGGTAATGGGGAAGACGTGCCCAACGGCTGAAGAAAAATTGAAAAACCTTTTTGTTTATTTTTATACGTGCCTCTGCTGTCAGTCTGTGTCAGATCGACGCCTATATAGCGCCTTTGCCACACCAGTAATACTCTGAATGCATAATGTGTATAATTGAACATAAATACATGTTGCATACTATGCACACTTGTGTGTGTTTGTGTTTTTTTGTGTTGGTATTGTTTAATTGTCATCTGTTCTGAGGAGACATGACATTCTTGTTATCAACCTGAGAATGCTTCATGAGGGTTTGAGAACTACAATTTTAGTAACACTGCAGCAAGCTATATTACATTTCAGGGGGTATTCTTGTTAACACCACATAATACTGTAGCTACAGGAATCACGATTGTCTCAACTTTTAGTATATCAAATTTTAGCCACTATTGCTTCCTTTGGTGTGCCCTTCATGAGGCAGCTTGCCAACCTGAGCATAATTCTAACACTAATTATTTAATGAGGAAGATTAAAGTCAATACAAACTATCATTGCTGGTTCTCTACAATATGAAATTTCTAATGTAGTATCATAACATGTTTGTACTTGATGGACTAACAATATCAAACAGTGCATAAGGATCATAATATGGCAATATAAATAGAAGTACATTCAAATTTGTAAACCGGCATGCTGGCAATGGTTCATTAGTGCTTTATGCTCAATGCTTCTGAGATAGGCTCCAGCCTTCCTGAAACTCTACAATTAGGTTGTACAGGTTGTCACAGTTCATTCAGTTTCCTTAGACAAACCATGCAGATAGCACAATGGGACCAACTTTTAAAGTATTTGTAAACATGAGATGCCTCAGAGCTTTTTCTTTTTACTTTGCAGGAGGGATGAAGATTTCTCCTGCATACTACATGCCTCTGAAGTTTGACAGGAACCCTGGCTGCTCATGATGCATAATCCAGAAGAACTTGAAACACAGAAGCTGGACATCTCTTTCAAAAGTAAAAGTGCCCAGATTCCTTCTTGCTGGTGAAATGTAACATGATATACAGTTTTCACAGCAAGACTATAAGAAGGAGAAGAATGCCGAACCACCAGAAACACTTACATAAGTAACACATTATATTAGTTTAAAGTATGCAAGTTCTTGTTAATGACTGGAGAAAGAGAATATGCTCATTATGAAAACAGACAGTTGAAATATAAACTGGCAGATGTTTCAAAACTTACTTTCCAAGATGAAATTTATGATACATGACTCTTGATACTGGCATCTAAATGTTAATAACAGCAAGATGGAAGTGCTTCTTATAGTTATAGAAGAAATTTCCATAGGTTTATTCTCAACTAATTATTAGTAGGCTTCTTCCTTTCCTCTTTTCTTGTGGAAAGCAATACAGATTTGCCTGACTGTGTCTTCCAAGGCCAAATTGCCTTCCTTGGATGTATTTAATATGACTGTAACAAAGTGTAGATTTTTTCTTAACACACCTGTTTGCATTAGCTGTACAAGTCACCGTCAGATGATGCAAAATTTACTTAACTGTTTTTTTCCATAGAAAATTTGAACCAGTGACCCAGCTGCATGAATATTTGAAGTATGCTAGTTTTTTTCTAAACTTCCACAGTGTCCAAAAGTTTGCAGTGTTGACTTAATCTGCAAATATGTTATGGATGCATAATCTTTACACATAAGGATTTCATACTTTATCACTCACATTTTGGCTTCTCAAAGCTTCATTTCTATAGTTGCTACAGATCAGAAAATTACACTACAAACAGGTTTCAGCAGATTTAGATTTGAACAATGACAAACAATTTCCTTGTTTTTTTTCTTCTTTCAGTAAGTTCAAAATATAACCGTCATTCATGATGCCTGGCAAAATGGCATTTGGATTTAATCTATTTAGCAGTGGTTTAAGAGAAAAGGTTATTGGACTGGTCATTTAAACAGTCTCTAGTTTGCCGTCAATGTGCACCTTATTACACTGGCTGGTTTGTTGTATTGTTAAAGACAGAAGAAAGCATTGCCCTGTAATCTGTAATTATATACACCAAACATAAGGGACAAATGGTGAATGGTTTTCATTTACAATCCACTCTTCTGTGACAACCAGTATAAGCAAAATAATATCAATTATCGTAGGCAGGGCTTGCAGGTATAATAAATTAATGGTTTGAAAGTGGTGAACTGATCTCTGCAGCTGCCCAGCAATGCAGGTCATCAATGCAGGCCTTCTCTTTTTTGATTTTACAAACAGCACATAGTCATTTATTTTAAAGTCTATTTCTAGGCACTTATGAACTGTCAAAGAGAAACTAAACACCGGTACAAGTTTCCTGTCAAAACCATTTTGTCCTAAATAAATTATTAAATCAACGTGAAAGGCGAGAATTGCCTACATCTGCTCATTTGGCATTGGAGGTGTAGGGGGTGGGGGAGGGGGGGTATCTAATTTCTAATACACTACTGCATAAAGAGAACTGCGAATGCAGCAGCCAGGTAACCAGGCTCCTGGAGAGGCTAGCAATCTCCACCCACATGCTCAAGTCTATAGAGACACATCTGCGCATACACAGACCCAAAGGGAGACCACAATGTGAGAGGCTGAGAGCTTAATGCAAGTCTCAAAAATAAAGAGATGGCTGTAGGTTTACAGAGAGATAGCTGGAGAAGAACTATGTCAGTGATCATGTACAAAAGAAAAAATGGGAAACAGTTAATTCCATGTTTAAAAGTACAAGAATTTCGAAGAATGACATTTTTGCTGTTCATCAAATTCTGATGAAGGTTTAAAAGGAACTGCTATAATATGTTTCCAACATCTTTTAGTTTCTTTCTTGAATTAATTGTCACCTATTTGTTATTTGCTGGGACAATCAAGACAAGTAGGTACAAAATTTTAAAAATATACCAGATAAGCAAATATCTTTCAGCCATTCAATGCATACTATAGTATATAGCCCATGAAAACAGTTCTGTGATTGCAAACTCATGGTGGTTATCTGGATTGCATCTTTAACTGTAAAGAATAAATCATGCTTAAATTACCAAGTGTTTTTCAAAGGGAGCAGTGCATCACACAGATTCAAAAGTTTTATGCTAAACAACTTTTATTGTCCTAATTCCAAACTACTTTCATGGCAATCACATCGATAAAATACTGTGAGGAAATTTGATGTGATGGAGCATGTTTTCAAAAGTAAGCCATAAGAGTGTCTGTTCAATCCCTACCACTGACTCACTATGTAACCCTAAGCAAGTCCTGAACAGTTGCAATAAAACATCTTTACTTGAAAAGCATCTTGGCATGAGGTTCACTTTCTAAAAGGGTTAAGTAACATAAAGTCTGTGCACTTTAATTAAGCTTTATTTTCATACAGCACATTCAAATGTAAGCACACAAAAAATATTTTTATGTCTATACAGCATTTTTACAAAAAACATCTTAAGTAAGAGTACAGCTATGTTCTAGTTTCATATAACAAGATTTGTTAGTTGCTTTTTAATAAATGATAGCAATGCTAAATTTTCATATGTTATTAGTTTGATTAGGCCACTTTAATTGATTGAAGGCATGGAAAAGAGAACCAGAATTCCTATGTTTATGTGATGTGTTAAAGCAACAACATCTTACTGCTTGGACAGACATAGATTGACAGAAGTAAAATGTTGCTTTTTGACTAGCATAGAACAATTATGGGGAAAAACTAAAACAGAAATCATACAATACAGTCCAAACCACTGAGTGTAGTTTATGTAAGCAGTTAGACACCTACCTAAACTTAAGACTGACTAGCTACATACCTGACACAAAACCCTAAAAATGTTTGTGAGGCATGCAGCTACTCATTAGCACTAAAACCCTATTTACTTTGATGATCTCCTGACTGTCATTCCCCTGCCCTTCTCTTCAATATGAAGACATGTTTGTTACATAACCTCTTTGTTCACTTCTAAGGATAGTTTTAGGCTGAGCAATTAAATTGTAAAAATTGTGCCTAACTTTTTTAATATACAGTATTTGGCTTTCTCATATTTGGTTTCAGATCATTTATAAGATTATATTTAAATATTTTAGGCATAGATGATATGGGCATTGTATGGGCTGCAGGATTTAAGATTCAAGATTCAAATTCCCACGTGTTAATAAAGGAGAAGGATTGTTGTTCTTTTATTTCGCCTTATACAATTTCTTGTATTAGGAATTTTGCGTTACCCCTTTGGGGTCAGAGCGCAGGGTCAGCCATTGTACAGTGCCCCTGGAGCAATTACAGGTTATGGGCCTTGCTCAAGGGCCCAGCAGAGTAGGATCTCCTTTGGCAGTGACGGGGATTCAAACCGGCAACCTTCGGGATACCAGCGCAGATCCTTAGCCTCAGAGCCACCACTCCGCCCTAAAGGATAGGTGTAAAAATAAAGTCATTTGTAATTATTTCAGCTACTGGTATTATTGTATCAAGTAGACGAAAATTAATATCCTTCTTAATACAAGCATGTCACTGAAAGCTTTCAACAACAACAATATGCTTATTATGCACGAAGCACATCATGCCACATTAGGATAAGAAGAATTCTCCACGTAAGTCATAGAGTGAATCTGAATGTGAATTAATTTAAAAAATAAAAAAAAAGAAAACAACCTATCCCAGCAAGTGAGTAACTATGTTTTTTTCACAGGTACATGTGAGCTGGTGATGCAGGGCTTTATGGGTAACATGGCCTGTGAGGGATTTGTTTCTCTGTATGTTTCTTGGCTCACACTGTGCTCCCTGAATGTATGACCTTGTTCAGTGTCTCGCTTACACGTGAGAAAGCCAGAGAGTACTTGGTCGTGTGGGACCCGGCCTCCAGAGCTGACGCCACTCAACTCTTTTGCCGATGTGGCGCTTCTCCCTTGGGGAAGTAAGCAGAGAGGCTTCTATTCTTTAAGCTCTGGAACATTGCAAAGACAAAGAAACAACAGGCTCTGCCGTTCCTGCCTGTGGGAGCTGCTAGCTTTCATCTGCAACATAAAACCACAGCTAATTCACATGCTTTTATTCTGGAAATGCCAATAGGGTTCTTTATGTCGGAAGTTATCCTAACAAATCAGCAAGCCATGTCACAGGAACCTGGGCAAACTGGCTTTGTGGAAAATTCTGATGTTTAAACAGTGGGTGCTCGCCAGGATACGGAAACTATGTGTGAAACTTTATGAAAATCAATACTATTATAATATAGTAGTTATATATTTGCTTACTTGAATTACATAACAATGTACCTGTTCATTACAAAAAATCTCATTCACTCCAGATGCAGAAAAAAATGCCCATGAATTAGTGACACATGTATACTGTTCATACACCACACTTTCAAAGGCATGCAACTTTATAGACTTCAGTTGGTATCTCAATCTTTAAAATTAATGGCTAGTCATGCAGTTTGATTAATTTAACGCACACTAAACACAGAAGGTTTAGAGTGGGAGAAAAAGAAACTTAAATTCTCTGTTTAAGTAGAAAAGTAGTAGAAAAGTTGAAGTGATATTCAGAATTGCTTGGTATATAATTTAACCAAGAAATTAATCTCAACGAAACTCTTAGCCAGCCAGGCTCTGTAACAGTTATGCTGACACCTGGTGGCAAAGTTTTGAATTTTATGTGCCCACTAAGTTATTGGCACTGATTCTGGATTGAAAAAGCGATACTAAACTACATTATGCACAAAGCATCAAACACAGATGATTTCTATTTTAAAAAGAACAGATGGAGATTGTGTATAGATACATAGTTATTAAAAGTTCATCCTTGCAGTATTACCTTCTTGAAACCATGCAAATCTAAGTCTCTGGCTTGCTATCACATATAAACAAAACATTTGTTCAAGGTTAGACAAAATAATAAAAAGAAAAAATGTATTTTTGGTATTCTGTAAAAAAAAAAAAAATTATAATGTTGCTTCCAAATTTGTAGCTATTTGGAAAATCCAGTACAATAGTGGGCATGTGAGATTTTTAATATAGAAAGTAACTATGTTAAGTAAAGTTTGTTTACTAAAACAGACATGACCTCATGTTTAATGATATTAATTGAAAACCTACAGGAAACTAGGTTAATGTCCACCAGAAACCTGGCTGCCCTTAATAGATTTGTTAACTGCCAGTGCTGCCACTGTAGAAATATAAGATACCTTGGGATGATATCAAAATTGAAAGGTACTATATAAAATAGTGTGTTTGTTTAGACATATAATGTGATCTGCTGGCTAAAGAGGAGGAGTTCAAAGATCAAGGTTACTGATTCTGTCTTCAAACACTGATTGAGTCACTTATCCTAAGTAATCAGTTGCAGAAATACAGGAAGCATTACAATGTACTTGCAAAGTACCTTGGGATGACACTAAATACAGAAAAGGACTACATGCATGTTTTGTTTAGGTACACAATATCACTAAGCAGTTTAAGAGGATGAGAGTAAACCACGAAAAGGTTGGTTGTATTCTCATGAATTATTTACTCTATGACTGTGAGCTAGTCATTTAATTCGCAAGTTCTCATTTTGTAAACATAAGGAAAAAATTTCACCAGGTGATAGTCAATATGTGACAGCTGTAAATAAAATAATGAGCATATGTTTAGACAGAGAATGTGACCTTTTAGCTAAGGATTTGTACTACAAACTGAGGAGAGTTCATTCCTCACCATCCACTCACTTGTAACACCTAACTTGCAGGTTCTTACATTACATTGTATATGCTTTAATATATATATAATATAGTTCCCTGCCTTCAAATTTCTTACATAGTATGTAAGAAATACATAGTATCTGCTGCATGTGCTGCTTCTGAAATAGTTGCACCCCATGGCTTTACTCTTGTTTGATTTCTTTCAGGGCTTTATTGGCGCCATTTCTGGCTCCATAATGGGGCTCATGCTGTGCCAATGTGTACAGGGTAATATATCAAGGACAGTTTTGCTACTGAAATTAAAATGACAGCTTGGAGTTAAAAACTCAACTCAAGTGCAGGACAAAGATTCCATGGTGACACTGTAATAGTCAGTTTATTTATAAGCATTATAATTAATACTTATTTCGGTTTTAAAAAACCAAAACTTTCTTTTAGAAACAATTTATTATAATAAAAACATGGTATTGCAAATGAGTGCCAGAGTCAATGTCTGCATATAATAAAACGGGCACATCTTTTTGTAACTGATCTTCACTCTGATAATCAACCCATGAACGTCTCCAACATGTAAAGAAACAGCACACAATGCATACATTAGGCTGTGTTTGTAGTTTCTGACCAAAAATCATTGTCAGTTTATTTTCACATGAAGGTTTTTAAAACTCCCCTCTGCCTTCTTTATTTTTTTTCAACAGGGCATAGTGCTGACTAGTACCACAAAAGTGACAAAATCTTGCTAAAAATATAAAAAAATCACGGGGTTTCTCAATTGGTACTATATAAAAGGCACCGGAGAGTGACGACAAATTACATGTTTGCTGAACATGCAAGTAACAATTTTTTTGTTCTCTGTCCACTAGACACCACCACCACTACTACTACTACTACTACTACTACAACAAGAATGATGAAAAGGATAGTGTAGCACCAGTTCATGAACACTATAAGCCTGCTAAATTGAGTATTCAAAACACAAACAACCCTAAACAAAGTTTTAAATCATACCATAGCACATAGAGTGGATACAGTAAGTATTCAGACTCCTTCATTTTCTGCACACCTTATTGTGTTGTGGACTTAATTTTCTAAAGATAAATTTTTCATTTCTGAAAATATGACTTCACTTTGTCATAATGGACAATTGAATGTAGATTGATTGCAAAAATGACAAGTTTGTCCATTTAAAATGAAATCTGCAACACAATAAAGTGTGCAGAGACCAAAAGGGTCTGAATACTTTGTGAATTAACTGTAACTTAAAGCATTCTTTTTCTATAGCACTCTAATCCAGTTTGTAAGTCTGAGTTGTATGAAAGCCCTGAATTTAAAGAGCATAAATCATTAAAATGTGGAGTGACATGAAAAGCAGTATCAGTGCAATTGGTGGAAATTGCTCAATATGTACAGCCATACTGAACAAACATGTCAACTTTCAAACATACTCTGACCTTATGGCCTTTATTTCCAAAAAAAGAAACTGTAATTCTTGATTGTAAATGGAGTAGGTACCATTAAACAAAGCACTGGCAAAAGTCTTTGGATGTACTTTTTAAAACTGGATGTACATTTAACAATCACATAATGAATGCATTCTTCCAGGTTATGCAGTTTATAAAGACTATCACTTGTGTCTTAACACTTCAGGACTTGAGTTATCCATCTTTTGGTAAAGCTGAACACCTGTTTAGAGTAGTACCCAGAAAGAAAAATGTGCTACTGCAAAAAGAGATTTTAGTCAATGTAGACTTTCTTCAGGTAATCTGCAATCTGAATAATATTACTATATTTTTTTTCACACAGCACAATTCAATAACAATAAAAGATTTTTATGGACATAACCTATTGGCTCCACCCTGCTTAAGTGAGTTGGGGACAAAGACAATGAAAAAATGAAAACTGAAATTCCTCTTATTTGACAGTTGCTACCATAGATGCCAGCATTGCTAAGTATGTACAGGACTTCCTTGGGATATCAGAATGTTTTGTCAAATAGCTTGTAGTGCATGTCTTCCCATTAGGGTGTGTGATGAATACACATAGTGAAAGGTTCAGTAGTGACCTTTATGACTTTCATCCCACTGACACTTCATTGATCAAGAAAATACAATAGTTCTTTTCTCCTATATTTCAAGTTAAATGATCTTCAGTTAGATTGCTGACAATCAGATACAAAAAATGTGTATCTTTTAGTTGAATTTGTAAATGTAGCCAACAACAAATTGGGAAAGGACTGAGTTGCAGGAGACTGGTGCTTAGACACACCACTTACATTTTATACCATCTGGGTAAATGTATAAGCAGTTGTAGTACACTGTTCACTATTTTCAATCCATAGTTTTTGGGGTAACCCCTTCTTTAAGTCAACCAGTGAAGTGGTAGCTACAGTAGTAGACATATATGAGTGCCACAAACATAAGTGTCCTATATTTAAAGGACATTACTTAGTATAAAAATGGCAAATAAGAAGTAAACAGAAGTGTCTGTACATTGTACAAACTAGAAATCTGGATTTCTGAATAAAAATAATTATAAAATTAGATTGCTATAATTGCTAAATGGCAGATTAAATAGTTTGCCTGAACTTCACTAAAATAGGGGGCAGTGGACAGACCTAAATTTGACATTGGTTAGAGCAGGGGTCTCCAACTCCAGTCCTGGAGAGCTAGTGTGGCTGCAAGTTTTCATTCTAACTCTTTTCTTAATTAGTGACCAGTTTTTGCTGCTAATTAACTATTTCCCTTTATTTAATTGACTTTTCTTGAGATTGATTCTTTTTTCCTTAAACATAAATCCGCTCACTAATTAAGAAAAGGGTTAGAATGAAAACCTGCAGCCACAGTAGCTCTCCAGGACTGGAGTTGGAGACCCCTGGGTTAGAGTAAGTGGAAAAATACTCAGGGCCCCATAGATTTACTGGTACTGATTGATATTTAGAATTGAATCTGAAACTGATAATCACAAATATTCATGGGAGGCAACTGCAACACCTATAAAAATAACTAAAAAAAGAATTAAGGAAAAACATATTGTCAGATTTGTATTGTGCAACATCTGAAACTGTCTCAAACTCACTTTACTATTATTTGTAAATAAAAAAAGATAAAACCTATGATTTCATTTTGCATTTCATCCTAATTTCAGTAGGCTTTGTGGACCATAATATCACATAATAAATTAATATCTTAATAAATTTCCACCCAACATTTTTTTAACCCAATCAGTTCATTGCAACCTTGTAAAGTGCTAAATAACTGAAATAGTACATACATAGCCTGCATATATTTTCAAACCTGTTTAATAGTACTGCCTGACACCCTGTAAAATTTTGCATTTTAACAAAAACTATATTTAAAACACCATAAAAACCAGGCCTCTATGCATATATGTCTTATTCATCCAGACTGTTTTCATAATTAATGATAATCTTTAAATCACTTTTGTGTTGTTATTTGTGAATTTTAAGCCATGTTTAATAAAGTGTCATTTTTTATATTATTACAGTTTTAGCAAAACACATTAATGCCTCATTTGGTCCCAGATTGACAAAATGTGCACTGTTAGATATATGACGCATAAAGTATCTAATTTAAACATATTTTGTTGGGACAGCAGTAAACCTATATTGTATATCATTCATTCTGAATTGCTCTGTCACATCTATATACAGTACTGTATATATTTTGTAAAATTCAAAAACCTACAAATGCTACTTGCTATTTTGACACACTAATAAATTATTTGGTTCAAAATTAATTTTCTCATTATTTAATAAATAATATTTATCTTTGGAGAAAAAGATGCTTATAATATAGCCGTTAACCGTTCATGATATTAAACGAAAGTAGGACGTCACCGGTAACCTCTGACCTCTTGCGTTACTGCCATCAGTACGTCTCCCTTATCACGTGGGGGTGGCACGCACCGCGCAGTTTGCAGCTGTAGTAGTATGGCGTTGGCTGGGGTGCTGTTTTTTCGAAGTGCTGAAAATATTTTCGCTCGTTGTAACAGGTGTGCGCATAGGACGCCCGCCTTTTACAGATCTTTTCAGCTTTTTACAACAGTCCGGGGGCTTATGGTCGAAGCACCACAGAATAGTACTCATTTTGGTTTTGAGAGCGTCTCTGAGGAGGAGAAGACTGAAAAAGGTCGGTATTTCTCAGACAGCGCCCTCAAGTGTATAAAGAAATAGTGCTGGGTGGTTTGCCTACCTGCAGGAACACAGAATTACCTTGCCTACCAGTAGAGTTGGAAAGAATTATTGTTTGGACAGATAATATTCTGGTCCGCTTGTGGCTTTGTTATTCAAAGACTCGTTTGCAAAATCTGTGTGGCGGAAATGTGTTTATAAAGAGTGGATGCTGTCGCGATTTTGAAATTGTGCGTGTCAAGGGTACGATTACCTCATAAGTCTTTCAAAGTTCAGTAGAATAACTAACTTCGTTTGGATGTCACAAATTATCCACGTTGGTCTGCATGATTTAGTAAAATTCAAATATCTTCCAACTAAGATTTGTATCTTCCTGTTGGCCTACCTGTTAGTTGTCTTACCGGGTGGACATAGTAAGCTCCTTTACCCGAATTACAAATTTAAACGCATGACGTTTTCCAGTAGCCAGAAATGCACACTGCATTTTCGTTTCGTGGGAAAAGTTAGTCATATGTATGTTTGTTATAGTTTAATCTTTTTTATTATTACCATGCTTTTTATAACTTCACCCGTTTTGTTGTCTGGTACAAATCTTGTAATCGATATTTAAATCGCTTCCTATTGTCTAAATGACTTGAAATTTTGTACATTTACTCACTTCCGATGACAATACATTAATCAATAATCAGTTTACTCTATGGATCAATTAATCCATGTTAATTAAGAAATGAAATTTTTATATGAAGAATAGTTAAGATCTCACCATGGCGCTAGTAACGGATAGAAATATTAAAGGAAATGTTAAAATATTGATTTACAAAATTATACTAAAGTAATCCAAGACTAAAAAGTTGAAAATAATATATATATAAAATACTTTTTTTAAAAACCACGCTTATATTAAGTTAAAAAATGTACTAAAAAATAAAAAGTCTCTCATACATCACACGTAAAATAAAAGCGTGGGCTCTTTTCATCAATCAACATTCAAAAAACACTTCTTAAAATCTTAGCAAAAGCGCCCACCTTTTATTTTACGACTTATTTTTTTTACTTTTTAGTACATTTTTTAACTTATTATAAGCATGGTTTTTAAAAAAGTATTTTTTTATATATATATTTTTTTGAAGTTTGCTTCCATAATGGTGATCACGTAGCGAGTGCCTAGAAAGCACAGAATCTGATAAAAATGTCAACGCTTAAAGTGAGCAACATTGGAGTGCAACTTCGCTTATTTGTTAATCAGTGTTCTTATCCTGTTTAGGGGTACAGATGCTGGTGAAAGCACTAGCCGCAGGGTAGAAAACATCCCTAGATGGCTTACGTACCTACGAAATTTACACATGCAGGGGATAATTGAGAGTTGTTAATTAGCTTAACTTGCATGACTTTGGGATGTGGGTGTAAGTGCTAAGAGCAAGTGTGAAAGTTAGATTTTGAATCTGCAAGACAGCCATGTTATCCACTGTGCTGCGCAACTTTGTTTTTTTTATTTTATAAATGTACTTTACATTAAATAAGAGCAAAACCATGTCAAGTAAGTTTAGTATGACTGTTTCATCTTCAGGCACAAAATTCTTCAATAGTTGAAATTAATTAATGAAATGAACAAATGTTTTTGGATCGTTTCTGAATTGATTCAATAAAGCTGCAGATGTTGACGCAAAATTATTTTGCAGTGATGCCTGTGAGAGGTGGTTTCTAGTTAGACTGGTATGTTGTTCTCCACTCTGAAGTCACAGACTGTGAAGCTTGCCAGTGAGGTTCTTAAATAGTTATTAACCCTAAATGGTATGTGCTAAAAAAAATCCAAAATAACCCAAATTATCTGAATGGTATGAACAAATCCCTCAAAAGAGTCAAAATAAGTAATTTATACCATATGGAATACATATGACACTGAAATGTCACTGTAAATGGCAGATATCATTTGGACAATTTTGGTACTTTTGGCCCTTATTACTCTCTAAGCTACTGTCTCAACCTGTCCCACTTCTGGATGGTGAAAGTGAGCACCTCTGCACCTTGGCATTAGAGTGCTTTGCTCATCTTTTCATCTTGTCCACCAGCATCATGCCGTCATTGTTATCAAATTATAAATTTGGCTATGCAAGAATGGTAGTGACATTGATTCAAGAAAGGCTGAATTGGTGTAAAAAATCAGTTGGCCCTTATTTTATGTTGCCTTTTTTCAAAGTTTAGATACAGTGCTCCGCATAGCAGCTTAACATTATTAGAGAAACATACTGTAGTAAATGAGTTGCAGATTTTTAGTAGTTCCTTGTTGGGTTAATATTTTTTACATATTCATGTAGCAATTGGTACTGTCGCCCTGTCTGCAATATGTATTAAGTGGTTATCCTGCCATTCCAGTTTCCTCCAAAAGCAAAAGATATGAAAGTTAGTTGAGGGAGTTGTGGCAGCAGTAAATGAAAAGAGAATTAAAGTAGTGCAGTTTAATAAAATGCATACCAACATGCAATACCTAAGTTGTTACAAGATTGTGTTTACAGTAATGCTGTTTAGCAAATCTGGTTTGTTTTTTAACTGTGCAAAATATGTACCATTCTGTTTTTTGATCCATCTGCTCCAAGCTTATACTTGGCAGTTGAGCTTGCCCAAACATTGAAGGGAGTATTTATTGTTGTTCTAGTGTGCTTGGAATTTTTTATTTGGAAGACATTTTGTTTAGATCTCCATAGGAGTAACCAAAACAGGCACGAATGAGTCAAAGTAGTAACCATCTAGCAGATAAATATAGTTTGGCTTAATCAATGAAACAGTTTAATTTTTCTGTACTATTTTGCACAGTGATTCTAACGAATTTGTTTATAATGTAATATCAGAATGGAACTTGAAAAAAAAAAAAAAAAAAAAATAAATATATAAATATATATATATAAATATATATAAATATAAATATATATATATATATATATATATACACATACATATATACACACACACTTTAACCAGATGTCATCATTATACAGTTTCTTGAGAGAGATTCAAATTAAAGAAATGGTTAACATCAAAATTGTCTATGTAACATTTTGATAATAGTTTAGAATGTGTTTTAAAAAGCCACACTATCAAGCTAAAAAGTACTTCTTAAGCAAAACTTTTTTTTCAGATAGCACAGGGATTGTTCTTACCCCAAAGGTGTAATTCCTTCCCAGTTTAAACTGTCTCTCTCCCTATTAGTTCAGGTGAAAATCTGAGCAACCACTTCATCTGGTAACTGCTTGGCTTATAAAGCTGAAATGAAAATAGTTGAAATGTATAACATTTTTAAATTATTTTTTTCCCTGATTAAGAGGAATTTTATTGTATTGTTAGCCCATTCATCCATCCATTCTCTTCTGCTTATCCGAGATCGGGTCGCGGGGGCAGCAGCTTGAGCAGAGATGCCCAGACTTCTCTCTCCCCAGCCACTTCTTCTAGCTCTTCCGGGGGAATCCCAAGGTGTTCCCAGGCCAGCCGAGAGACATAGTCCCTCCAGCGTGTCCTGGGTCTTCCCCTGGGCCTCCTCCCGGTTGGACGTGCCCGGAACACCTCACCAGGGAGGCATCCAGGAGGCATCCTGATCAGATGCCCGAGCCACCTCATCTGACTCCTCTCGATGAAATTAACAGAGGCATCAATTCCTTCAGCTAATCAGATTTATGTAAAATGGCCTTATATTTGTTAATTAGTCATGACGTAAACACAACAAAAACTATTTAGTGTTTATGACAGATAATTTAATATGTGGCGGATCTGAAATAAAAAATGATACAACATAATAAACCTGCATTATTTTGACAAAGAGCACCTGATAAGACAATTAGCAAATGAAGTGTGGGTGACCACAAAATTGCAAACACCTGTAGTTAAAGCAGATGAAAATACATCAACGATTAATTAACCAGATTAATAAACAGGTTTTTAATCTGGTTATCGGAGTGAATATTTGTTTGGGAACCAATGAATTAAAGCCTACTTTAAAATATCTTGAATGTAAAAGTAGTCTCATTTTTTGAAACTAAAGTTTTACATTTATGTTCAGTTTATAAGGTTTTTGCAAACATAGCCAAAAAGTATGATGTGATGAATGATGCAATGAGCCTCGGCATCCACAGACTGTGGAAGGATGCCCTCTTGCACAAGATGAACCCTACACCAGGAACATTGCTGCTGGATGTCGCTGGTGGAACAGGTGATATTCTGTCCATCTTTCTGACTTTAATTAATAACACTTAAAGTGTTTACATAGATGTTTATAAAAACCTTTGGCAAAGAGTGTAGTATAAATTAAAGTTAATGTAAAATATGCACTTAAGCAACACTTGTGAATTTTATTATAGGGGACATATCTTTTCGTTTTCTGGAATATGTTCGCTTCCAGCTTAAGCAACGGACAAAACAAGATGTCAGATCTCAACAGACACCTTCTTGGAATGCAATAGCAGAAAGCTATGCAGCAGGCCACCAGAATTCCAACACTGTGTCACAGGCAATAGTCTGTGACATTAATAAAGCGATGTTGAGAGTCGGGAAGCAGCGAGCAGCTGAACAAGGCTATATCACAGGTGAAATATTACAATGTATAAAAAAAAAAAAAAATCCAGTTCTTTGTAACTCATTTTAATTCTTTTTAAATTCCAGATACCCAAATTAAACTGAACTTTTTAAAATATATGCAATTTACTTGTTTAAAATGAATTGTTCAGCTGCGAATATGAAAAGCAATTCTCTCTAATCTTGTCATTGTCTCACCATTGGTGAGCTAATAAAGAAAAGATGATGGCTGAGCATTCACACTGGAAATAACCCAATTAAGGATCTAGTTATGAAATGTTAGGAGTCTAGAAAGAAAATATGAAAGGATAGGTGCCTATGCTATCAGAATCCCAAATATGAAGCCATACAGATTCATGACATTTATATTTCCTGTTAACTGCAAATGTGTTACTGAGCTAAGTCTTATGTATTTCATATTTCCCTAAAATATTTACTATGTGTAGGCTGAAACAAAATTTTCCCAGTATCACTGTCTTAAATTGTTTGTTTACAGTGTCACATGACTCAGAAAGCTAGATGCAGCAATCAAAATCCTATAGTATTGAATTCATAATTTAATATCCTACAGGTCTTTCCTGGGTTGTCGGTAATGCAGAGGAACTGCCATTTGGTGACAATATGTTTGATGTGTATACGATTGCCTTTGGAATCCGTAATGTTACTCGTATTGATATGGTAAGTGACTAAAAGAATTCAGGCCAGAGTTTTTAAGTATTTTGGCACACTATTTAAAATCCTTGTTGAAGAAATGAAGTCCTGTATGTACTAGAGCGACCTCTTAATTTGCCCATGCATATTTAGTCAACTAGTTCACTTTTTTTTTTTTAAATGAATAGCTATTGTTACTCTAGTGAAGAAACCGTCAAATCTGTTTATATAAAAAAAAGAAAAAAGCACTTTGACCAAAGCCATAATTGATAACTTTCATATTGTAGTTAAGCATTTTTTTTGAGTACCTGGTTTATTTAGTTATTTTTGCACAAGTAAAAGGAAAGATATTCAGTATTCAAATGTACAGTTTCAAATGAACCCAGCACACACAATATCTGCAGGTCAACAAAGAACAAACACAAGCTGTTGCTACTTTGTTCAACAGGACTGTCCACTCTGAGCTGCAACATGTTTGTTTTACCCTCCAGCGGTTCTCTGCATTTGTCAACCAAAAAGTTCAATAGTAATTGCACACAGGTAATACAATAAAAGTAGATATTTTCCACATGATTCTTTACACAATTACAATATTTTCTTTCCCACACATTTTTTTGGGTGTTTTCTGACTCAATTAAACTATTTGTTTTAATTAAAAAGAAGTTGTATATTTGTTTGAAAATTAAAATAATTGTATGTGCTGTATTTTTAAGTTTTTGAATCATTTTACTTTAATTGCATACAGATTTGCTACATGAAGTGCAGTCACTCCATTTATAGATAGAAATTATGATCAGTAAACATTTACCTCCAAACTCTACATTAATTTGTAGCCAAACCATAGTAGTAAGATATACAGTTGTGTGCGAAGGTTTGGGCACACTTGGTCAAATTACTTGTTTTGTTTTTCTCCCTAATAAAGAGGTTAACACCACCTCTGGTGGGAACAGACTTAAATATGACACATTTCTGCTAATTATAATGACAAATTCCTTTGATTTGGTGAACACAACACAGAAAAAGAACCAGACATGTGGCATATGCAAAGGTTTCGGCACCCTATCAGTCAGCACTTAGTAATACTCTTTGGCATCTATAATTTTCTTGTAGTCCCTTAGCAGTTTTCTTTTATTTCCCCCATTCTTCCTAGCAAATTGCTTTTGGTTCAAAAAGATTGTTAGGTTGTCTTGCATGCACTGAATGTTTGACATCTACTCATAGATTTTCACTAATGTTTACATCTGATTCTACAGTATAGAGCCTGTTCTTGAAACTTGTTCTTTTGTATTTAAAACAAGTAATCAAGATTATTTGAGGTATGTTTTGTATCATAGTGTTGTTTTAATGTCCATCTTATTTCCAGTTTCATTACTGATTATGGAGAATTAGCTTCCAGGATTTTGAGATATTCAGTAGAATATGAACTTCCCTCTACCCACAAATATTACCTGTGTCATTAACTGCTAAACAACTGCAAAACAAAACAGATTTTGTCCCAAAGTGGTGTTGTTGTTTTTTTTTTTGGTTTTTTTCTACCTATGTACCATGTTGAAAACATCTACAGGATGATTTATTAATTGTTCGTGGTCGATCGTATATATACCTATATAAGCTTAGAAATCTCTTTCTAGTCAGTGTGGTTACACTACAATGGGGAAACCACTTGTTGCTTTTCCAATAGGTCAATTGAATAAATACATATACACCAAATCCCTTGCATAGTGACTTAAGAACATCAAAAAGAAATCAAAATTACTTCAGAATTTGAGAGAAGTTGTACCCCTGCATTAAGTACTTTAATTTTCAAACCAAGCAGACTCAATACATTAAATGTTGCATATATTTCTTCAGGCAGTCTACTTGTATGTCTTTTATGGTGGACCCTGTCACAACCCACAGTAACAATATTTCCGTAGAAGGAGACTCGGAACGGTTCATTTTATATTTTATTCTGCATGTTCTGTAACCAGATTTAAACAGCACATTATTCAAAGGAGCAGAATATCAGAAGGATAAAATTAAGGCAGAGGAAGAAAATATCTGGCTTTAAGGTTTAATTGTTCTAGCATATGTAGTATCTGCTATTTTAACTGAAAATTATAGATTAATTTATGTAATTGGTGTACCCTGTTACTTGAATATAATTGCATTCTTATGGCAAAAGAATACTGTCAGTAATGCCTTGGTAAAAAGTCTTTATTTAGGTAGTATCGCTTGTACCCAGTAATATGATGTCAGCAGGTAAGTTGGGGAAAAAGGACAAATGTTTTCTGACATTATCATCAATACCACAGAAGAGACTTTTAACCCTGAACAATGGCAGAAGTAAAGAGAATTGCATTTAGAATAATAAATTATAATAATTAAAATGACATTGTATAGTGAAGCCTGTTGTAAGGACTGAATGTTCTGGGGTTTGTCAGTAGTGGCTTGATATGCTTGAACAAGAAAGGATGAAGGTGGGCTTTACTTGTTTTGGTTTTGCAGACTAACAATAAACTGCAAATTAAAAAAAAAATAGATGGATACTGACGAAAATGTGTATTGAAATCAAAAAGTGTATATTTCTGTTTTATCACCATTCTTAAATCCAGCTGTACTGAGTGCAGATTTAATTCTATTTTAGGTTCTTCAGGAAGCTCACAGAGTGCTGAAGCTGGGTGGCCATTTCTTATGCCTGGAGTTTAGTCAAGTTACCAATCCACTGCTGGCCAGGTATGAAAAGATAAGTGTTTATACCCACAGGAATACAATTTAATTTCAAGAATGTTGAGTAGTGCAGACTAAAGCAAGGATGTTCTTAATGGGGAAATTTTTACAATGCATTCACTTTTTTTTTGTTTTCTTTGTAGGCTATATGATGCCTATAGCTTTCAAATGATTCCTGTTCTTGGAGAGGTGATTGCTGGGGACTGGAAGTCCTATCAGTATTTAGTTGAGAGTATCCGTCGCTTCCCAGATCAGGTAAGATACCCTACAATGCATTACAAACTGCTAATATTACAGGCTGCAAATGCAAGTAGAGAAAGATATATAAAAAAAAATTTAACAGAATTCTGTGTACTGGACATGTTAAATCTAAATTAACATGATGGAGATGCAGTGAGTTGGGTATCTTATATATAGTGCTCCTAAATGTATCCCTATTGTTACTTTTGTGTGGGGAAGTCCTTATTTAATTAGTACTAGTCCTTGCTTGTGTAATGAAAATGATTCATATCCGCAAGTTGTATGTATTATTTGCCTGAAGTGAATTGGGGGTGAAAAAAGTATATAAATAAAAAATTGGTTCTCATGCTTAAGCAACCACACAGTTCATTAGCTCAATCTGTAAGGAAAGATAAACAAGTTGCTAAACTAACTAAAGAACCAGTGTTCAGGATAAAGTTAGAGATGAAAGTAACCTGGCTGCGACCCCCATATAGAAAGGTTGGGAGCATGCACTTATACAGGGCTTAACCACACCTACCACATGATGAACCATCTGGATTGGGACCCGATTGCAGCCGTGCAACGGGTGACACCTCAGCCCCACACTAGAACAGTGTGAAGTTTTTTGGAGTGCCAATCCTGCCACCAACCCCCAAGTTTTTCCTGCAAGTTGTAGGGCCTGCTTGCAGGGCTGCATGCAGATTAACATCATACCCAGCATAAAACAATTGTAGGTTAATGACCTTGCTCAAGGGCCCAATGGAGTAGAGTCACTTATGGTGTTTACGGGATTTGAATAGTCAGCCTTCCAATTGCCAGCATAGATCCCTAGCCTCAGAGCCACCAGAGTTTAATACTCTATGCCATGATATGACAAAACCTCATATGATGTCTGTAAGAGTGTTATGCACAATAATCTGCTTGGATCATGTCTCTCTATTAAAAAAAAAAAAAAAAAAATCCTGGGAGGGATACTAGGGAGATGAGACGTGATCTTCTTGGAAGACAATTTGATGTCCCGCAAGAGACACGTTGACATCACACGAGAAAAGGCAGTGAGACAATATTTAAAACAAGTTCATGTACATCTAACCAAGCAGTTGTTGGAATGCTTTTGGCAGACAGACATCATGTGCTCCCAGCTCTTAATACTAGAATTACCAGAGCCTACGAAAAAACTCGTAGATCCGTCCCACCTTAAATCGCTTCTTAAATCCGTTCGCACCTCTCTGCCATCGTCTTTTGTCTTCTAAATGTGCAGATAAAGACAAGCTGCAAACAGCCGACTATTCCATCCCCCCACCGACTTAGAATGTGCACAAACTTCTCCCAGCTCATGCCTTAATTGATTATCTGGGAGTGAAGTGGAGTTTTAGAGTGGAAATAATAGATAGTTATTTCAAACACAAGCATTTCATGTGTGTTCTGTTTCTACAGTAATCTGTGTAAACACATTTTTAAAACAGAAACATTTTTCATATTCTAGTAGTAAATGACAAAATGTAGGCTTAAACTATATAATGTTTGAAGCCTGAAGTCCAAATATCAAAGAAACACTTTCACGAAAGGTACAAATATAACAGAACAAGTGCGCTTTTATTCAAAAATATAACTGCGGGAAAAAAAAAGCTGCCTTAGTGTGCGACATTGACACTCATTTACTACGACGGCCCCGTGGCGAAACAGTATCAGTTGCTGACTGGGAATCGAAAGGTCACGAGTTCGATCCTGCACGATTCCCTTTTGAGAAGTGAACTGCTCTTCTTTTTATTCTAAAATAGTAAAAATAATTTTTTTTCACTTTTCATTCACTGTCACATTCAGGATCCTTCCCTACCCCATCTGACACTGCTGTTTTCACATAAAGACACACTATAGCTCTGCAGTGTATCACGATACATAAAACTGCGTGTTTTTCCCCCCCCCCCCCGATCTTGCCAGTCCCCACATGTTGCTGTATGCTGTTTCTTTTGTACTCCAGGACATGCAGAGTAAAGCATAGTAAAGAGCAGTAACTTCAGCGCTATATGCAATCATCAGACACTCCACATCTGACACTGCTGTTTTCACATAAAGACGCGCTATAGCTCACCCAAGGAGCACCCTTCCTACATTTACGACATGTGTACTTGTTGCAGTGTACACACCTCTCTGTGCTATGGTTCCTATTACACTGAACAAGCACCTGTAATTTGCAGCTCTATTCATTATCTCAAAACAAATATATGTGACGTTTTGAAGAAATCATTTTATGACGTGAATAGTACCAATCAGAAAACATCATCGAAGTAATGCAGTATTATTTGAAAACGAACAGCGTCAGATTGGGTGTGATTTATACTGGCGCTGTTACTTAGAGTCAGATCAGAAGCTGAATAAGTAAAAAAGCATGAATTAATCAACAGAAATAACCGCAATCAACATTTTAAACTTAACGATTTACAGTGCATACCAATTTATAAATTTTATGTCCGTTTGAGACTACAAAGAGAAAAAAAAACACTTCTCTCCCCAGCGGGGAATCGAACTCGGGTCTCTACAGCCCCAAAGAGAGCTGAAAAAAACATTCATTACACAATTGAGAAGGCAGCAAAACAATAAGCGAGCGAGTGACGCATACAAGCATATTCATAAGTGCAGCTACTGCGGAAACAAAGCACGGTGTAAACCGTAAGTTTAAATTAAGTTTATAGAAACGCTCCCCCTGCCGGATTTCTGCGGACAATGGGTCTTTCAATTTCTGGTACATGCTTCCTCAGTTGGTTTGCCCAGTTGATTTCATACAAGGGACGCTATTGGCAGATGGCTGAGAAGCTACCCAACTTACTTTTCTCTCTCTCTCTCTCTCTTGCGCTGACTTTCTCTAATCCTGACGTAGGAGGATTGAGCAGGGGGGCTGTTCGCACACCTAGACGATACGGACGCTCGTCTAAAAATGCTGAAAGATTATCTTCACGTTGCTACCTTCTGTGCAGCTGCTTCCTGAAGCGACATGCTGCACGGTGCTTCGTATACTTAAAAGCTCGAAGGGCACGTATTGATTTTCGATTGTTTATTTTTCTCTGTCTCTCTCTATCTCTCTCTCTTTCTTTCTCTGCTCCCGACGGAGGGGGTGTGAGCTGCCGCCTTCAACAGCTTTGTGCCGTGGTGCTTTGCATACTTAAAAGCCAAACAGCCCTATTGATTTTTGACTGCTTGCTTTGTTCTCTCTCTCTCTCTCTCTCTCTCTCTCTCTCTCTGATGCGCACTCCTTTGAAGAGGAAGATATGTTTGCATTCTTTTAATTGTGAGACGGAACTGTCATCTCTGTCTTGTCATGGAGCACAGTTTAAACTTTTGAAAAAGAGACATGTTAGTTTGCAGTGTTTGAATAACGTTCCTGTCTCTCTACAACCTCCTGTGTTTCTGCGCAAATCTGTGCAACCCAAGCATGACAATATAAAAATAACCATATAAACCATATATGGTTTCTACTTCGCGGATTTTCTTATTTCACGGGTGGCTCTGGAACGCAACCCCCGCGATGGAGGAGGGATTACTGTGTGTGTGTGTATGTATCTATACTAATAAAAGGCAAAGCCCTCACTGACTCACTCATCACTAATTCTCCAACTTCCCGTGTAGGTAGAAGGCTGAAATTTGGCAGGCTCATTCCTTACAGCTTACTTACAACAGTTAGGCAGGTTTCATTTCGAAATTCAAAGCGTAATGGTCATAACTGGAACATATTTTTTGTCCATACACTGTAATGGAGGAGGCGGAGTCACGTATCGCGTCATCACGCCTCCTACGTAATCACGTGAACTAAAAACAAGGAAGACATTTACAGCACGAGTCACACGCGGGAACGAAGGTAAATGACGTTAATTTTTGACTGTCTTTTAATACTGTGTAAGCATACATATTAACACATGTGCAATTAAACGTGTGCATTTACGGGGTGATTTCTCAGGCTTAAAAGCTCACCTTTTATCAAACGCGGGAAGAAAGGTAACTGACGTTGTTCACTGTCTTTTAATACTGTGTAACCATACATATTAACACATGTCCAATTAAACGTGTGCATTTACGGGGTGATTTCTCAGGCTTAAAAGCTCGCCTTTTACTAAAAAGGTAAATGCAAAACTATTTTCAATCAGTTTATTGAAACGCTCCCATTAAGGATTGCAATAACATATTCGCGAGATAAAAGAACGAAGTAGGGGGAAATGGAGGAACAGCCGCAAACAGCGAAGAGCAAAAAATTAATTAAACAATTGAGAACGGAGCGAGTTAAGCATACAAGCATGTTCATAAGGGAAACAAAGCACGGTGTAAAACGTAAGTTTAAATTAAGTTTATAGAAACGCTCCCGCTGCGGATTGCAATAACATATTCGCGAGATAAAAGTTTAATGAGAAGACACGAGGTATAAACGAACCACACGCCGTGGCGCAACGTTAGGGGCAACAGTTTCAACCATTCTATGATCTGCTTCTCGCAACTGAAAGACGGCACATGGCGGATGTTAGCCGACTTGCTGACCGCAACGTTAGGGGCTTCAACTATGGCGCTGACGCCACATCTCAGTGCCAACACTTTGCAGACTGTACTTAAAAGACACGCCCTCCTCACTGGACAGTTAAAAACACCAATCAAACTAACGATGACATCAAGTATTACCCAATCAAAAGTAGGAAAGGAGGCATCTTCATAAAATGCGTGTGGGATGATTTGCATGAGACGCTGCTTTAAAAAAAAAATGATAAAAAAAATACGGGATACATCCCGTCCAGTATTGATTCAAAACGGGACGCGCAATTTCATTCTCAAACGCGGCACGATTCCGTATTTTAAAGGACAGGTGGCAACCCTACAGTGCCAGGTAACCACCCATACAATCAGATTGTGAATTAGACTAGGAATGCAATGAATGTAATTACCCCGATCTACATACAAGGCGAAAGTCTTGCAACATTCAAAGATGATGGTTTGGGATAATTAGTACTTATTAAGTACACCATGGAAAATAAAACAGCTTATGAAGCCTTGATCCGAAAAAAGCAAGATCTCAGAGATCGTAAAAAAAAAAAAGGAGGTAATGTCGTTTTACTCGCTGTAGATTTTAGTCAAACATTACCACTTATTCCACGAGGGAGACCAGCAGATGAACTCAACGCGTGTTTAAAATCCATGCTTCTCCCACGGTCGGTTATATGTCGCGTGTTCTCGGGTAGGTACACCAAAAAATTTATACATTTAAGTATGTAATGGGCAAAGAAAAAATTAGGTATACCCGAAGGCACTGCAGTAGTACTCAATGTAACTTTACTTCTTAAATGTTAATGTTTTACTGTTTAATAATTTATACGCTTCTTATATATTGTTCAAATTCTTTTATCAAAATACCAGTGACAGCGCAATGCACGATAACATGGAGTGAATACACCATACGCATCTGCCCACGGCCGCCCTGGTGTGCGCAGATAGGAGTTGATTCTAAAATAAAATAAACATAAAAAGAGTAATACAATCATCACCCATAAAGTGGATAGCGGACGTGACGTATTATATGTGTACCACATTTCAAGTCAATAGGTGAAACGGTTTGCAAGCTACAGGTGATTTAAAATCCTGGACAGACCAACGAAAAGCCACGGTAGCAAATTATAGAAGAAGATTTTACTGTTTAATAATTTATATTTATATGAAATGTGCTTCTTATATATTACTTCATATTCTCATATGATAATGATGTTAATGTTGTTTATATTGATTTCTATGTTATTGTAAGTGCATCTATGTGTGTATATGTATGTATGTATGTATGTATGTATGTATGTATGTATGTGTATGTATATATATATATATATATATAAAAAATATATGTGTATATGTATATATAATATATCTGTATATGTGTGTATATGTGTGTGTATATGTGTATATGTATATATATATGACAGCAACACTCATAACAATGACAACACAATTACATTGACAATCATGTTACGTTATTTTTAAAATGTTTCCTTTACTTTTTCATAACCTCTTTAACACACTACTTCTCCGCTGCGAAGCGCGGGTATTTTGCTGGTATACTAATAAAAGGCAAAGCCCTCACTGACTGACTCACTGACTGACTGACTCATCACTAATTCTCCAACTTCCCGTGTAGGTAGAAGTCTGAAATTTGGCAGGCTCATTCCTTACAGCTTACTTACAAAAGTTAGGCAGGTTTTATTTCGTCATTCTACGCGTAATGGTCATAACTGGAACCTGTTTGACTGACTCACTCATCACTAATTCTCCAAACTTCCCGTGTAGGTAGATGTCTGAAATTTGGCAGGCTCATTTCTTACAGCTTACTTACAAAAGTTAGGCAGGTTTCATTTCGAAATTCTACGTGTAATGGTCATAACTGGAACCTGTTTTTTGTCCATATACTCTAATGGAGGAGGCGGAGTCACGTATCGCGTCATCACGTATTACGCCTCCTACGTAATCACGTGAACTGAAAACGAGGAAGAGATTTACAGCACAAGTCAAACGCGGGAACGAAGGTAAATGACGTTAATTGTTGACTGTCTTTTAATACTGTGTACTTGTTGAGTGTCTTTTAATACTGTGTAAGCATACATATTAACACATGTGCAATTAAACGTGTGCATTTACGGGGTGATTTCTCAGGCTTAAAAGCTCGCCTTTTATTAAAAAGGTAAATACAAACTCTTTTCATTCTGAAGGGCACAAACCACGTTAGATTTCAGCCGTTAAACGCGCAAAAATGTCAGTACACCAGATAAATAAGCGCAACATATTATCAGTTGTATTGTATGCTTACAATACATATAGAAATGTGTTAATCGTTAACTAATATTATGGGATGGTGTTTTTCGACTCGCGCTTTGATTTAAACGATTGCATGTCTTGGTGGGTTTGCATAGCTTATTGTCAATATCTTTACAGCTCTTTTTAAGACTTAATTTAAAAAGGTTTTCTTTTCTTCTTAATAAAAATTTAAAAGCAGTACTTCACCGGTGCGAAGCGCTCACTTCACTCCCTTACGGGAATCGAACCTCGGACGTCAGCGCTAGAGGCTAAGCCCCTAAAATTGCGCCAGGGCGTGTGGTTCGTTTATTTGACAGCATGTAGATCGGGGTAATTACATTCACGGCATTCGTAGTCTGATTCACAATCTGATTGTATGGGTGGTTACCTACCAGGTAACGCTTATGGTTAGCCAGCAAGTCATCTCGAAGTGATCACTCGAGTGAACGCAGCTTCACAAAAAAAACAGATCCTTAACAAACTGTTATTGGTATATTTTCCCTCAATTTTAAAAGGTTTTCTTTTCTTCGTAATAAAAATTTAAAAGCAGTACTTCGCCGGTGCGAAGCGCGGGGATTTGAGCGACTGACGCATACAGACATATTCATGAGTGCAGGTACTTCGGAAAGAAAGCACCGTGTAAACCTAAACTTTAAATTAAGTTCATAGACCTACAAAAGTTTGCCATTGATTTGAGGCAAGATTGCTTTTCTCATGTACAACTATACGTTGCATTCTTAACAGTAAGCTTGCACGGCTTGGTCATATTACAACCTCAGTGCTGAACTGACAACGTCATATACAAACAGAACTATAACAATCGTAATAAACAAACAAAAAAAAAAGCGAAGAACCCTTGGATTTAATAAAAAGGCTCTTTCCTTGGCGAAGCAAGGAAAACGGAAGACATTATATGGCGTTCGTTTATAAAACAGCGGAAAAGCTGTGTTAAGGCTGCTTCACAAAAAAACATCCATCCATCCATTTTCCAACCCGCTGAATCCGAACACAGGGTCACGGGGGTCTGCTGGAGCCAATCCCAGCCAACACAGGGCAAAAGGCAGGAACCAATCCTGGGCAGGGTGCCAACCCACCGCAGGACACACACAAACACACCCACACACCAAGCACACACTAGGGCCAATTTAGAATCGCCAATCCACCTAACCTGCATGTCTTTGGACTGTGGGAGGAAACCGGAGCGCCCGGAGGAAACCCACACAGACACGGGGAGAACATGCAAACTCCACGCAGGGAGGACCCGGGAAGTGAACCCGGGTCCCCAGGTCTCCCAACTGCGAGGCAGCAGCGCTACCCACTGCGCCACCGTGACAAAAAAACATCCTTAACAAATTGCTATTGGGATAATTTCCCTCAATTTAAAAAGCTTTTCTTCTTCATAAAAATTTAAAAGCAGTACTTCGCAGGGATTTAGATATATATATATATATATATATATAATAGAGAGAGAGAGAGATATAGATATACATATATAGATATAGATATATGTATGTATGTCTATATATATATATATATATATATATATATATATATATATATATATATATATATGTAAGCTTATAAGTACTGCCTTACTTCTCTTTAAGAAAGGAACATGTAATGATACTTGATTTAAACGATTCCATGTCTTGGTGGGTTTGCGTAGCTTATTGTCAATATCTTTACACCTGTTTTTAAGACTTATTGACTGAAACAGGCTTTCACGAAAAAAGTTAGGGCTTTGCTACAGGATACACCCTCCACAAGTTAAGCAAGTAAAAATAAAAGTGTATATTTCTGTTTTATTTAAACCTTTTCAGTTTGTATGCATAGCCCCATTTGGCTGTTTTAGTTTTTTTTTTTTCTTCAGTAATATTTAATCTCCTTAAAGAAAAAGAACATATGCATTTTACTTTTTTTGTATCTCTTTAGTAATATTTTAGTGTAAAAGGATAACCAGTATTTAAACCTTTTATGTTACTTTATAAAGTTATTTTATACAATGTTAAAAAATTAATAAGAAAGCTACATAATTTGGCAGCTGCTGCTTTAATTTTCAATGAAATGAAAAAAGCTCTCCAAGAGAAAACCTCAATGAAGAAGAAACAGTTTACAAATA